>NW_027442816.1:0-76540 GCF_048569485.1 Anomaloglossus baeobatrachus
GATAACCAAACAAAACTTTTAGTGGATTTCTACTTATTTTATTAAATATCATCTCCACCAAACAGGACAAGCTTGCATCTGTTATAGTTTTGGAGAAAAATGTGTTCATTTCATGTATGCGCGAAATGCCTTAAAAATGGCTTTAAAATGGATTTGGAGCATGGAGACGATTATCTCGGGATTGCAAGATAACCAAACAAAACTTTTAGTGGATTTCTACTTATTTTATTAAATATCATCTCCACCAAACAGGACAAGCTTGCATCTGTTATAGTTTTGGAGAAAAATGTGTTCATTTCATGTATGCGCGAAATGCCTTAAAAATGGCTTTAAAATGGATTTGGAGCATGGAGACGATTATCTCGGGATTGCAAGATAACCAAACAAAACTTTTAGTGGATTTCTACTTATTTTATTAAATATCATCTCCACCAAACAGGACAAGCTTGCATCTGTTATAGTTTTGGAGAAAAATGTGTTCATTTCATGTATGCGCGAAATGCCTTAAAAATGGCTTTAAAATGGATTTGGAGCATGGAGACGATTATCTCGGGATTGCAAGATAACCAAACAAAACTTTTAGTGGATTTCTACTTATTTTATTAAATATCATCTCCACCAAACAGGACAAGCTTGCATCTGTTATAGTTTTGGAGAAAAATGTGTTCATTTCATGTATGCGCGAAATGCCTTAAAAATGGCTTTAAAATGGATTTGGAGCATGGAGACGATTATCTCGGGATTGCAAGATAACCAAACAAAACTTTTAGTGGATTTCTACTTATTTTATTAAATATCATCTCCACCAAACAGGACAAGCTTGCATCTGTTATAGTTTTGGAGAAAAATGTGTTCATTTCATGTATGCGCGAAATGCCTTAAAAATGGCTTTAAAATGGATTTGGAGCATGGAGACGATTATCTCGGGATTGCAAGATAACCAAACAAAACTTTTAGTGGATTTCTACTTATTTTATTAAATATCATCTCCACCAAACAGGACAAGCTTGCATCTGTTATAGTTTTGGAGAAAAATGTGTTCATTTCATGTATGCGCGAAATGCCTTAAAAATGGCTTTAAAATGGATTTGGAGCATGGAGACGATTATCTCGGGATTGCAAGATAACCAAACAAAACTTTTAGTGGATTTCTACTTATTTTATTAAATATCATCTCCACCAAACAGGACAAGCTTGCATCTGTTATAGTTTTGGAGAAAAATGTGTTCATTTCATGTATGCGCGAAATGCCTTAAAAATGGCTTTAAAATGGATTTGGAGCATGGAGACGATTATCTCGGGATTGCAAGATAACCAAACAAAACTTTTAGTGGATTTCTACTTATTTTATTAAATATCATCTCCACCAAACAGGACAAGCTTGCATCTGTTATAGTTTTGGAGAAAAATGTGTTCATTTCATGTATGCGCGAAATGCCTTAAAAATGGCTTTAAAATGGATTTGGAGCATGGAGACGATTATCTCGGGATTGCAAGATAACCAAACAAAACTTTTAGTGGATTTCTACTTATTTTATTAAATATCATCTCCACCAAACAGGACAAGCTTGCATCTGTTATAGTTTTGGAGAAAAATGTGTTCATTTCATGTATGCGCGAAATGCCTTAAAAATGGCTTTAAAATGGATTTGGAGCATGGAGACGATTATCTCGGGATTGCAAGATAACCAAACAAAACTTTTAGTGGATTTCTACTTATTTTATTAAATATCATCTCCACCAAACAGGACAAGCTTGCATCTGTTATAGTTTTGGAGAAAAATGTGTTCATTTCATGTATGCGCGAAATGCCTTAAAAATGGCTTTAAAATGGATTTGGAGCATGGAGACGATTATCTCGGGATTGCAAGATAACCAAACAAAACTTTTAGTGGATTTCTACTTATTTTATTAAATATCATCTCCACCAAACAGGACAAGCTTGCATCTGTTATAGTTTTGGAGAAAAATGTGTTCATTTCATGTATGCGCGAAATGCCTTAAAAATGGCTTTAAAATGGATTTGGAGCATGGAGACGATTATCTCGGGATTGCAAGATAACCAAACAAAACTTTTAGTGGATTTCTACTTATTTTATTAAATATCATCTCCACCAAACAGGACAAGCTTGCATCTGTTATAGTTTTGGAGAAAAATGTGTTCATTTCATGTATGCGCGAAATGCCTTAAAAATGGCTTTAAAATGGATTTGGAGCATGGAGACGATTATCTCGGGATTGCAAGATAACCAAACAAAACTTTTAGTGGATTTCTACTTATTTTATTAAATATCATCTCCACCAAACAGGACAAGCTTGCATCTGTTATAGTTTTGGAGAAAAATGTGTTCATTTCATGTATGCGCGAAATGCCTTAAAAATGGCTTTAAAATGGATTTGGAGCATGGAGACGATTATCTCGGGATTGCAAGATAACCAAACAAAACTTTTAGTGGATTTCTACTTATTTTATTAAATATCATCTCCACCAAACAGGACAAGCTTGCATCTGTTATAGTTTTGGAGAAAAATGTGTTCATTTCATGTATGCGCGAAATGCCTTAAAAATGGCTTTAAAATGGATTTGGAGCATGGAGACGATTATCTCGGGATTGCAAGATAACCAAACAAAACTTTTAGTGGATTTCTACTTATTTTATTAAATATCATCTCCACCAAACAGGACAAGCTTGCATCTGTTATAGTTTTGGAGAAAAATGTGTTCATTTCATGTATGCGCGAAATGCCTTAAAAATGGCTTTAAAATGGATTTGGAGCATGGAGACGATTATCTCGGGATTGCAAGATAACCAAACAAAACTTTTAGTGGATTTCTACTTATTTTATTAAATATCATCTCCACCAAACAGGACAAGCTTGCATCTGTTATAGTTTTGGAGAAAAATGTGTTCATTTCATGTATGCGCGAAATGCCTTAAAAATGGCTTTAAAATGGATTTGGAGCATGGAGACGATTATCTCGGGATTGCAAGATAACCAAACAAAACTTTTAGTGGATTTCTACTTATTTTATTAAATATCATCTCCACCAAACAGGACAAGCTTGCATCTGTTATAGTTTTGGAGAAAAATGTGTTCATTTCATGTATGCGCGAAATGCCTTAAAAATGGCTTTAAAATGGATTTGGAGCATGGAGACGATTATCTCGGGATTGCAAGATAACCAAACAAAACTTTTAGTGGATTTCTACTTATTTTATTAAATATCATCTCCACCAAACAGGACAAGCTTGCATCTGTTATAGTTTTGGAGAAAAATGTGTTCATTTCATGTATGCGCGAAATGCCTTAAAAATGGCTTTAAAATGGATTTGGAGCATGGAGACGATTATCTCGGGATTGCAAGATAACCAAACAAAACTTTTAGTGGATTTCTACTTATTTTATTAAATATCATCTCCACCAAACAGGACAAGCTTGCATCTGTTATAGTTTTGGAGAAAAATGTGTTCATTTCATGTATGCGCGAAATGCCTTAAAAATGGCTTTAAAATGGATTTGGAGCATGGAGACGATTATCTCGGGATTGCAAGATAACCAAACAAAACTTTTAGTGGATTTCTACTTATTTTATTAAATATCATCTCCACCAAACAGGACAAGCTTGCATCTGTTATAGTTTTGGAGAAAAATGTGTTCATTTCATGTATGCGCGAAATGCCTTAAAAATGGCTTTAAAATGGATTTGGAGCATGGAGACGATTATCTCGGGATTGCAAGATAACCAAACAAAACTTTTAGTGGATTTCTACTTATTTTATTAAATATCATCTCCACCAAACAGGACAAGCTTGCATCTGTTATAGTTTTGGAGAAAAATGTGTTCATTTCATGTATGCGCGAAATGCCTTAAAAATGGCTTTAAAATGGATTTGGAGCATGGAGACGATTATCTCGGGATTGCAAGATAACCAAACAAAACTTTTAGTGGATTTCTACTTATTTTATTAAATATCATCTCCACCAAACAGGACAAGCTTGCATCTGTTATAGTTTTGGAGAAAAATGTGTTCATTTCATGTATGCGCGAAATGCCTTAAAAATGGCTTTAAAATGGATTTGGAGCATGGAGACGATTATCTCGGGATTGCAAGATAACCAAACAAAACTTTTAGTGGATTTCTACTTATTTTATTAAATATCATCTCCACCAAACAGGACAAGCTTGCATCTGTTATAGTTTTGGAGAAAAATGTGTTCATTTCATGTATGCGCGAAATGCCTTAAAAATGGCTTTAAAATGGATTTGGAGCATGGAGACGATTATCTCGGGATTGCAAGATAACCAAACAAAACTTTTAGTGGATTTCTACTTATTTTATTAAATATCATCTCCACCAAACAGGACAAGCTTGCATCTGTTATAGTTTTGGAGAAAAATGTGTTCATTTCATGTATGCGCGAAATGCCTTAAAAATGGCTTTAAAATGGATTTGGAGCATGGAGACGATTATCTCGGGATTGCAAGATAACCAAACAAAACTTTTAGTGGATTTCTACTTATTTTATTAAATATCATCTCCACCAAACAGGACAAGCTTGCATCTGTTATAGTTTTGGAGAAAAATGTGTTCATTTCATGTATGCGCGAAATGCCTTAAAAATGGCTTTAAAATGGATTTGGCTGGAGACGATTATCTCGGGATTGCAAGATAACCAAACAAAACTTTTAGTGGATTTCTACTTATTTTATTAAATATCATCTCCACCAAACAGGACAAGCTTGCATCTGTTATAGTTTTGGAGAAAAATGTGTTCATTTCATGTATGCGCGAAATGCCTTAAAAATGGCTTTAAAATGGATTTGGAGCATGGAGACGATTATCTCGGGATTGCAAGATAACCAAACAAAACTTTTAGTGGATTTCTACTTATTTTATTAAATATCATCTCCACCAAACAGGACAAGCTTGCATCTGTTATAGTTTTGGAGAAAAATGTGTTCATTTCATGTATGCGCGAAATGCCTTAAAAATGGCTTTAAAATGGATTTGGAGCATGGAGACGATTATCTCGGGATTGCAAGATAACCAAACAAAACTTTTAGTGGATTTCTACTTATTTTATTAAATATCATCTCCACCAAACAGGACAAGCTTGCATCTGTTATAGTTTTGGAGAAAAATGTGTTCATTTCATGTATGCGCGAAATGCCTTAAAAATGGCTTTAAAATGGATTTGGAGCATGGAGACGATTATCTCGGGATTGCAAGATAACCAAACAAAACTTTTAGTGGATTTCTACTTATTTTATTAAATATCATCTCCACCAAACAGGACAAGCTTGCATCTGTTATAGTTTTGGAGAAAAATGTGTTCATTTCATGTATGCGCGAAATGCCTTAAAAATGGCTTTAAAATGGATTTGGAGCATGGAGACGATTATCTCGGGATTGCAAGATAACCAAACAAAACTTTTAGTGGATTTCTACTTATTTTATTAAATATCATCTCCACCAAACAGGACAAGCTTGCATCTGTTATAGTTTTGGAGAAAAATGTGTTCATTTCATGTATGCGCGAAATGCCTTAAAAATGGCTTTAAAATGGATTTGGAGCATGGAGACGATTATCTCGGGATTGCAAGATAACCAAACAAAACTTTTAGTGGATTTCTACTTATTTTATTAAATATCATCTCCACCAAACAGGACAAGCTTGCATCTGTTATAGTTTTGGAGAAAAATGTGTTCATTTCATGTATGCGCGAAATGCCTTAAAAATGGCTTTAAAATGGATTTGGAGCATGGAGACGATTATCTCGGGATTGCAAGATAACCAAACAAAACTTTTAGTGGATTTCTACTTATTTTATTAAATATCATCTCCACCAAACAGGACAAGCTTGCATCTGTTATAGTTTTGGAGAAAAATGTGTTCATTTCATGTATGCGCGAAATGCCTTAAAAATGGCTTTAAAATGGATTTGGAGCATGGAGACGATTATCTCGGGATTGCAAGATAACCAAACAAAACTTTTAGTGGATTTCTACTTATTTTATTAAATATCATCTCCACCAAACAGGACAAGCTTGCATCTGTTATAGTTTTGGAGAAAAATGTGTTCATTTCATGTATGCGCGAAATGCCTTAAAAATGGCTTTAAAATGGATTTGGAGCATGGAGACGATTATCTCGGGATTGCAAGATAACCAAACAAAACTTTTAGTGGATTTCTACTTATTTTATTAAATATCATCTCCACCAAACAGGACAAGCTTGCATCTGTTATAGTTTTGGAGAAAAATGTGTTCATTTCATGTATGCGCGAAATGCCTTAAAAATGGCTTTAAAATGGATTTGGAGCATGGAGACGATTATCTCGGGATTGCAAGATAACCAAACAAAACTTTTAGTGGATTTCTACTTATTTTATTAAATATCATCTCCACCAAACAGGACAAGCTTGCATCTGTTATAGTTTTGGAGAAAAATGTGTTCATTTCATGTATGCGCGAAATGCCTTAAAAATGGCTTTAAAATGGATTTGGAGCATGGAGACGATTATCTCGGGATTGCAAGATAACCAAACAAAACTTTTAGTGGATTTCTACTTATTTTATTAAATATCATCTCCACCAAACAGGACAAGCTTGCATCTGTTATAGTTTTGGAGAAAAATGTGTTCATTTCATGTATGCGCGAAATGCCTTAAAAATGGCTTTAAAATGGATTTGGAGCATGGAGACGATTATCTCGGGATTGCAAGATAACCAAACAAAACTTTTAGTGGATTTCTACTTATTTTATTAAATATCATCTCCACCAAACAGGACAAGCTTGCATCTGTTATAGTTTTGGAGAAAAATGTGTTCATTTCATGTATGCGCGAAATGCCTTAAAAATGGCTTTAAAATGGATTTGGAGCATGGAGACGATTATCTCGGGATTGCAAGATAACCAAACAAAACTTTTAGTGGATTTCTACTTATTTTATTAAATATCATCTCCACCAAACAGGACAAGCTTGCATCTGTTATAGTTTTGGAGAAAAATGTGTTCATTTCATGTATGCGCGAAATGCCTTAAAAATGGCTTTAAAATGGATTTGGAGCATGGAGACGATTATCTCGGGATTGCAAGATAACCAAACAAAACTTTTAGTGGATTTCTACTTATTTTATTAAATATCATCTCCACCAAACAGGACAAGCTTGCATCTGTTATAGTTTTGGAGAAAAATGTGTTCATTTCATGTATGCGCGAAATGCCTTAAAAATGGCTTTAAAATGGATTTGGAGCATGGAGACGATTATCTCGGGATTGCAAGATAACCAAACAAAACTTTTAGTGGATTTCTACTTATTTTATTAAATATCATCTCCACCAAACAGGACAAGCTTGCATCTGTTATAGTTTTGGAGAAAAATGTGTTCATTTCATGTATGCGCGAAATGCCTTAAAAATGGCTTTAAAATGGATTTGGAGCATGGAGACGATTATCTCGGGATTGCAAGATAACCAAACAAAACTTTTAGTGGATTTCTACTTATTTTATTAAATATCATCTCCACCAAACAGGACAAGCTTGCATCTGTTATAGTTTTGGAGAAAAATGTGTTCATTTCATGTATGCGCGAAATGCCTTAAAAATGGCTTTAAAATGGATTTGGAGCATGGAGACGATTATCTCGGGATTGCAAGATAACCAAACAAAACTTTTAGTGGATTTCTACTTATTTTATTAAATATCATCTCCACCAAACAGGACAAGCTTGCATCTGTTATAGTTTTGGAGAAAAATGTGTTCATTTCATGTATGCGCGAAATGCCTTAAAAATGGCTTTAAAATGGATTTGGAGCATGGAGACGATTATCTCGGGATTGCAAGATAACCAAACAAAACTTTTAGTGGATTTCTACTTATTTTATTAAATATCATCTCCACCAAACAGGACAAGCTTGCATCTGTTATAGTTTTGGAGAAAAATGTGTTCATTTCATGTATGCGCGAAATGCCTTAAAAATGGCTTTAAAATGGATTTGGAGCATGGAGACGATTATCTCGGGATTGCAAGATAACCAAACAAAACTTTTAGTGGATTTCTACTTATTTTATTAAATATCATCTCCACCAAACAGGACAAGCTTGCATCTGTTATAGTTTTGGAGAAAAATGTGTTCATTTCATGTATGCGCGAAATGCCTTAAAAATGGCTTTAAAATGGATTTGGAGCATGGAGACGATTATCTCGGGATTGCAAGATAACCAAACAAAACTTTTAGTGGATTTCTACTTATTTTATTAAATATCATCTCCACCAAACAGGACAAGCTTGCATCTGTTATAGTTTTGGAGAAAAATGTGTTCATTTCATGTATGCGCGAAATGCCTTAAAAATGGCTTTAAAATGGATTTGGAGCATGGAGACGATTATCTCGGGATTGCAAGATAACCAAACAAAACTTTTAGTGGATTTCTACTTATTTTATTAAATATCATCTCCACCAAACAGGACAAGCTTGCATCTGTTATAGTTTTGGAGAAAAATGTGTTCATTTCATGTATGCGCGAAATGCCTTAAAAATGGCTTTAAAATGGATTTGGAGCATGGAGACGATTATCTCGGGATTGCAAGATAACCAAACAAAACTTTTAGTGGATTTCTACTTATTTTATTAAATATCATCTCCACCAAACAGGACAAGCTTGCATCTGTTATAGTTTTGGAGAAAAATGTGTTCATTTCATGTATGCGCGAAATGCCTTAAAAATGGCTTTAAAATGGATTTGGAGCATGGAGACGATTATCTCGGGATTGCAAGATAACCAAACAAAACTTTTAGTGGATTTCTACTTATTTTATTAAATATCATCTCCACCAAACAGGACAAGCTTGCATCTGTTATAGTTTTGGAGAAAAATGTGTTCATTTCATGTATGCGCGAAATGCCTTAAAAATGGCTTTAAAATGGATTTGGAGCATGGAGACGATTATCTCGGGATTGCAAGATAACCAAACAAAACTTTTAGTGGATTTCTACTTATTTTATTAAATATCATCTCCACCAAACAGGACAAGCTTGCATCTGTTATAGTTTTGGAGAAAAATGTGTTCATTTCATGTATGCGCGAAATGCCTTAAAAATGGCTTTAAAATGGATTTGGAGCATGGAGACGATTATCTCGGGATTGCAAGATAACCAAACAAAACTTTTAGTGGATTTCTACTTATTTTATTAAATATCATCTCCACCAAACAGGACAAGCTTGCATCTGTTATAGTTTTGGAGAAAAATGTGTTCATTTCATGTATGCGCGAAATGCCTTAAAAATGGCTTTAAAATGGATTTGGAGCATGGAGACGATTATCTCGGGATTGCAAGATAACCAAACAAAACTTTTAGTGGATTTCTACTTATTTTATTAAATATCATCTCCACCAAACAGGACAAGCTTGCATCTGTTATAGTTTTGGAGAAAAATGTGTTCATTTCATGTATGCGCGAAATGCCTTAAAAATGGCTTTAAAATGGATTTGGAGCATGGAGACGATTATCTCGGGATTGCAAGATAACCAAACAAAACTTTTAGTGGATTTCTACTTATTTTATTAAATATCATCTCCACCAAACAGGACAAGCTTGCATCTGTTATAGTTTTGGAGAAAAATGTGTTCATTTCATGTATGCGCGAAATGCCTTAAAAATGGCTTTAAAATGGATTTGGAGCATGGAGACGATTATCTCGGGATTGCAAGATAACCAAACAAAACTTTTAGTGGATTTCTACTTATTTTATTAAATATCATCTCCACCAAACAGGACAAGCTTGCATCTGTTATAGTTTTGGAGAAAAATGTGTTCATTTCATGTATGCGCGAAATGCCTTAAAAATGGCTTTAAAATGGATTTGGAGCATGGAGACGATTATCTCGGGATTGCAAGATAACCAAACAAAACTTTTAGTGGATTTCTACTTATTTTATTAAATATCATCTCCACCAAACAGGACAAGCTTGCATCTGTTATAGTTTTGGAGAAAAATGTGTTCATTTCATGTATGCGCGAAATGCCTTAAAAATGGCTTTAAAATGGATTTGGAGCATGGAGACGATTATCTCGGGATTGCAAGATAACCAAACAAAACTTTTAGTGGATTTCTACTTATTTTATTAAATATCATCTCCACCAAACAGGACAAGCTTGCATCTGTTATAGTTTTGGAGAAAAATGTGTTCATTTCATGTATGCGCGAAATGCCTTAAAAATGGCTTTAAAATGGATTTGGAGCATGGAGACGATTATCTCGGGATTGCAAGATAACCAAACAAAACTTTTAGTGGATTTCTACTTATTTTATTAAATATCATCTCCACCAAACAGGACAAGCTTGCATCTGTTATAGTTTTGGAGAAAAATGTGTTCATTTCATGTATGCGCGAAATGCCTTAAAAATGGCTTTAAAATGGATTTGGAGCATGGAGACGATTATCTCGGGATTGCAAGATAACCAAACAAAACTTTTAGTGGATTTCTACTTATTTTATTAAATATCATCTCCACCAAACAGGACAAGCTTGCATCTGTTATAGTTTTGGAGAAAAATGTGTTCATTTCATGTATGCGCGAAATGCCTTAAAAATGGCTTTAAAATGGATTTGGAGCATGGAGACGATTATCTCGGGATTGCAAGATAACCAAACAAAACTTTTAGTGGATTTCTACTTATTTTATTAAATATCATCTCCACCAAACAGGACAAGCTTGCATCTGTTATAGTTTTGGAGAAAAATGTGTTCATTTCATGTATGCGCGAAATGCCTTAAAAATGGCTTTAAAATGGATTTGGAGCATGGAGACGATTATCTCGGGATTGCAAGATAACCAAACAAAACTTTTAGTGGATTTCTACTTATTTTATTAAATATCATCTCCACCAAACAGGACAAGCTTGCATCTGTTATAGTTTTGGAGAAAAATGTGTTCATTTCATGTATGCGCGAAATGCCTTAAAAATGGCTTTAAAATGGATTTGGAGCATGGAGACGATTATCTCGGGATTGCAAGATAACCAAACAAAACTTTTAGTGGATTTCTACTTATTTTATTAAATATCATCTCCACCAAACAGGACAAGCTTGCATCTGTTATAGTTTTGGAGAAAAATGTGTTCATTTCATGTATGCGCGAAATGCCTTAAAAATGGCTTTAAAATGGATTTGGAGCATGGAGACGATTATCTCGGGATTGCAAGATAACCAAACAAAACTTTTAGTGGATTTCTACTTATTTTATTAAATATCATCTCCACCAAACAGGACAAGCTTGCATCTGTTATAGTTTTGGAGAAAAATGTGTTCATTTCATGTATGCGCGAAATGCCTTAAAAATGGCTTTAAAATGGATTTGGAGCATGGAGACGATTATCTCGGGATTGCAAGATAACCAAACAAAACTTTTAGTGGATTTCTACTTATTTTATTAAATATCATCTCCACCAAACAGGACAAGCTTGCATCTGTTATAGTTTTGGAGAAAAATGTGTTCATTTCATGTATGCGCGAAATGCCTTAAAAATGGCTTTAAAATGGATTTGGAGCATGGAGACGATTATCTCGGGATTGCAAGATAACCAAACAAAACTTTTAGTGGATTTCTACTTATTTTATTAAATATCATCTCCACCAAACAGGACAAGCTTGCATCTGTTATAGTTTTGGAGAAAAATGTGTTCATTTCATGTATGCGCGAAATGCCTTAAAAATGGCTTTAAAATGGATTTGGAGCATGGAGACGATTATCTCGGGATTGCAAGATAACCAAACAAAACTTTTAGTGGATTTCTACTTATTTTATTAAATATCATCTCCACCAAACAGGACAAGCTTGCATCTGTTATAGTTTTGGAGAAAAATGTGTTCATTTCATGTATGCGCGAAATGCCTTAAAAATGGCTTTAAAATGGATTTGGAGCATGGAGACGATTATCTCGGGATTGCAAGATAACCAAACAAAACTTTTAGTGGATTTCTACTTATTTTATTAAATATCATCTCCACCAAACAGGACAAGCTTGCATCTGTTATAGTTTTGGAGAAAAATGTGTTCATTTCATGTATGCGCGAAATGCCTTAAAAATGGCTTTAAAATGGATTTGGAGCATGGAGACGATTATCTCGGGATTGCAAGATAACCAAACAAAACTTTTAGTGGATTTCTACTTATTTTATTAAATATCATCTCCACCAAACAGGACAAGCTTGCATCTGTTATAGTTTTGGAGAAAAATGTGTTCATTTCATGTATGCGCGAAATGCCTTAAAAATGGCTTTAAAATGGATTTGGAGCATGGAGACGATTATCTCGGGATTGCAAGATAACCAAACAAAACTTTTAGTGGATTTCTACTTATTTTATTAAATATCATCTCCACCAAACAGGACAAGCTTGCATCTGTTATAGTTTTGGAGAAAAATGTGTTCATTTCATGTATGCGCGAAATGCCTTAAAAATGGCTTTAAAATGGATTTGGAGCATGGAGACGATTATCTCGGGATTGCAAGATAACCAAACAAAACTTTTAGTGGATTTCTACTTATTTTATTAAATATCATCTCCACCAAACAGGACAAGCTTGCATCTGTTATAGTTTTGGAGAAAAATGTGTTCATTTCATGTATGCGCGAAATGCCTTAAAAATGGCTTTAAAATGGATTTGGAGCATGGAGACGATTATCTCGGGATTGCAAGATAACCAAACAAAACTTTTAGTGGATTTCTACTTATTTTATTAAATATCATCTCCACCAAACAGGACAAGCTTGCATCTGTTATAGTTTTGGAGAAAAATGTGTTCATTTCATGTATGCGCGAAATGCCTTAAAAATGGCTTTAAAATGGATTTGGAGCATGGAGACGATTATCTCGGGATTGCAAGATAACCAAACAAAACTTTTAGTGGATTTCTACTTATTTTATTAAATATCATCTCCACCAAACAGGACAAGCTTGCATCTGTTATAGTTTTGGAGAAAAATGTGTTCATTTCATGTATGCGCGAAATGCCTTAAAAATGGCTTTAAAATGGATTTGGAGCATGGAGACGATTATCTCGGGATTGCAAGATAACCAAACAAAACTTTTAGTGGATTTCTACTTATTTTATTAAATATCATCTCCACCAAACAGGACAAGCTTGCATCTGTTATAGTTTTGGAGAAAAATGTGTTCATTTCATGTATGCGCGAAATGCCTTAAAAATGGCTTTAAAATGGATTTGGAGCATGGAGACGATTATCTCGGGATTGCAAGATAACCAAACAAAACTTTTAGTGGATTTCTACTTATTTTATTAAATATCATCTCCACCAAACAGGACAAGCTTGCATCTGTTATAGTTTTGGAGAAAAATGTGTTCATTTCATGTATGCGCGAAATGCCTTAAAAATGGCTTTAAAATGGATTTGGAGCATGGAGACGATTATCTCGGGATTGCAAGATAACCAAACAAAACTTTTAGTGGATTTCTACTTATTTTATTAAATATCATCTCCACCAAACAGGACAAGCTTGCATCTGTTATAGTTTTGGAGAAAAATGTGTTCATTTCATGTATGCGCGAAATGCCTTAAAAATGGCTTTAAAATGGATTTGGAGCATGGAGACGATTATCTCGGGATTGCAAGATAACCAAACAAAACTTTTAGTGGATTTCTACTTATTTTATTAAATATCATCTCCACCAAACAGGACAAGCTTGCATCTGTTATAGTTTTGGAGAAAAATGTGTTCATTTCATGTATGCGCGAAATGCCTTAAAAATGGCTTTAAAATGGATTTGGAGCATGGAGACGATTATCTCGGGATTGCAAGATAACCAAACAAAACTTTTAGTGGATTTCTACTTATTTTATTAAATATCATCTCCACCAAACAGGACAAGCTTGCATCTGTTATAGTTTTGGAGAAAAATGTGTTCATTTCATGTATGCGCGAAATGCCTTAAAAATGGCTTTAAAATGGATTTGGAGCATGGAGACGATTATCTCGGGATTGCAAGATAACCAAACAAAACTTTTAGTGGATTTCTACTTATTTTATTAAATATCATCTCCACCAAACAGGACAAGCTTGCATCTGTTATAGTTTTGGAGAAAAATGTGTTCATTTCATGTATGCGCGAAATGCCTTAAAAATGGCTTTAAAATGGATTTGGAGCATGGAGACGATTATCTCGGGATTGCAAGATAACCAAACAAAACTTTTAGTGGATTTCTACTTATTTTATTAAATATCATCTCCACCAAACAGGACAAGCTTGCATCTGTTATAGTTTTGGAGAAAAATGTGTTCATTTCATGTATGCGCGAAATGCCTTAAAAATGGCTTTAAAATGGATTTGGAGCATGGAGACGATTATCTCGGGATTGCAAGATAACCAAACAAAACTTTTAGTGGATTTCTACTTATTTTATTAAATATCATCTCCACCAAACAGGACAAGCTTGCATCTGTTATAGTTTTGGAGAAAAATGTGTTCATTTCATGTATGCGCGAAATGCCTTAAAAATGGCTTTAAAATGGATTGGCTTTAAAATGGATTTGGAGCATGGAGACGATTATCTCGGGATTGCAAGATAACCAAACAAAACTTTTAGTGGATTTCTACTTATTTTATTAAATATCATCTCCACCAAACAGGACAAGCTTGCATCTGTTATAGTTTTGGAGAAAAATGTGTTCATTTCATGTATGCGCGAAATGCCTTAAAAATGGCTTTAAAATGGATTTGGAGCATGGAGACGATTATCTCGGGATTGCAAGATAACCAAACAAAACTTTTAGTGGATTTCTACTTATTTTATTAAATATCATCTCCACCAAACAGGACAAGCTTGCATCTGTTATAGTTTTGGAGAAAAATGTGTTCATTTCATGTATGCGCGAAATGCCTTAAAAATGGCTTTAAAATGGATTTGGAGCATGGAGACGATTATCTCGGGATTGCAAGATAACCAAACAAAACTTTTAGTGGATTTCTACTTATTTTATTAAATATCATCTCCACCAAACAGGACAAGCTTGCATCTGTTATAGTTTTGGAGAAAAATGTGTTCATTTCATGTATGCGCGAAATGCCTTAAAAATGGCTTTAAAATGGATTTGGAGCATGGAGACGATTATCTCGGGATTGCAAGATAACCAAACAAAACTTTTAGTGGATTTCTACTTATTTTATTAAATATCATCTCCACCAAACAGGACAAGCTTGCATCTGTTATAGTTTTGGAGAAAAATGTGTTCATTTCATGTATGCGCGAAATGCCTTAAAAATGGCTTTAAAATGGATTTGGAGCATGGAGACGATTATCTCGGGATTGCAAGATAACCAAACAAAACTTTTAGTGGATTTCTACTTATTTTATTAAATATCATCTCCACCAAACAGGACAAGCTTGCATCTGTTATAGTTTTGGAGAAAAATGTGTTCATTTCATGTATGCGCGAAATGCCTTAAAAATGGCTTTAAAATGGATTTGGAGCATGGAGACGATTATCTCGGGATTGCAAGATAACCAAACAAAACTTTTAGTGGATTTCTACTTATTTTATTAAATATCATCTCCACCAAACAGGACAAGCTTGCATCTGTTATAGTTTTGGAGAAAAATGTGTTCATTTCATGTATGCGCGAAATGCCTTAAAAATGGCTTTAAAATGGATTTGGAGCATGGAGACGATTATCTCGGGATTGCAAGATAACCAAACAAAACTTTTAGTGGATTTCTACTTATTTTATTAAATATCATCTCCACCAAACAGGACAAGCTTGCATCTGTTATAGTTTTGGAGAAAAATGTGTTCATTTCATGTATGCGCGAAATGCCTTAAAAATGGCTTTAAAATGGATTTGGAGCATGGAGACGATTATCTCGGGATTGCAAGATAACCAAACAAAACTTTTAGTGGATTTCTACTTATTTTATTAAATATCATCTCCACCAAACAGGACAAGCTTGCATCTGTTATAGTTTTGGAGAAAAATGTGTTCATTTCATGTATGCGCGAAATGCCTTAAAAATGGCTTTAAAATGGATTTGGAGCATGGAGACGATTATCTCGGGATTGCAAGATAACCAAACAAAACTTTTAGTGGATTTCTACTTATTTTATTAAATATCATCTCCACCAAACAGGACAAGCTTGCATCTGTTATAGTTTTGGAGAAAAATGTGTTCATTTCATGTATGCGCGAAATGCCTTAAAAATGGCTTTAAAATGGATTTGGAGCATGGAGACGATTATCTCGGGATTGCAAGATAACCAAACAAAACTTTTAGTGGATTTCTACTTATTTTATTAAATATCATCTCCACCAAACAGGACAAGCTTGCATCTGTTATAGTTTTGGAGAAAAATGTGTTCATTTCATGTATGCGCGAAATGCCTTAAAAATGGCTTTAAAATGGATTTGGAGCATGGAGACGATTATCTCGGGATTGCAAGATAACCAAACAAAACTTTTAGTGGATTTCTACTTATTTTATTAAATATCATCTCCACCAAACAGGACAAGCTTGCATCTGTTATAGTTTTGGAGAAAAATGTGTTCATTTCATGTATGCGCGAAATGCCTTAAAAATGGCTTTAAAATGGATTTGGAGCATGGAGACGATTATCTCGGGATTGCAAGATAACCAAACAAAACTTTTAGTGGATTTCTACTTATTTTATTAAATATCATCTCCACCAAACAGGACAAGCTTGCATCTGTTATAGTTTTGGAGAAAAATGTGTTCATTTCATGTATGCGCGAAATGCCTTAAAAATGGCTTTAAAATGGATTTGGAGCATGGAGACGATTATCTCGGGATTGCAAGATAACCAAACAAAACTTTTAGTGGATTTCTACTTATTTTATTAAATATCATCTCCACCAAACAGGACAAGCTTGCATCTGTTATAGTTTTGGAGAAAAATGTGTTCATTTCATGTATGCGCGAAATGCCTTAAAAATGGCTTTAAAATGGATTTGGAGCATGGAGACGATTATCTCGGGATTGCAAGATAACCAAACAAAACTTTTAGTGGATTTCTACTTATTTTATTAAATATCATCTCCACCAAACAGGACAAGCTTGCATCTGTTATAGTTTTGGAGAAAAATGTGTTCATTTCATGTATGCGCGAAATGCCTTAAAAATGGCTTTAAAATGGATTTGGAGCATGGAGACGATTATCTCGGGATTGCAAGATAACCAAACAAAACTTTTAGTGGATTTCTACTTATTTTATTAAATATCATCTCCACCAAACAGGACAAGCTTGCATCTGTTATAGTTTTGGAGAAAAATGTGTTCATTTCATGTATGCGCGAAATGCCTTAAAAATGGCTTTAAAATGGATTTGGAGCATGGAGACGATTATCTCGGGATTGCAAGATAACCAAACAAAACTTTTAGTGGATTTCTACTTATTTTATTAAATATCATCTCCACCAAACAGGACAAGCTTGCATCTGTTATAGTTTTGGAGAAAAATGTGTTCATTTCATGTATGCGCGAAATGCCTTAAAAATGGCTTTAAAATGGATTTGGAGCATGGAGACGATTATCTCGGGATTGCAAGATAACCAAACAAAACTTTTAGTGGATTTCTACTTATTTTATTAAATATCATCTCCACCAAACAGGACAAGCTTGCATCTGTTATAGTTTTGGAGAAAAATGTGTTCATTTCATGTATGCGCGAAATGCCTTAAAAATGGCTTTAAAATGGATTTGGAGCATGGAGACGATTATCTCGGGATTGCAAGATAACCAAACAAAACTTTTAGTGGATTTCTACTTATTTTATTAAATATCATCTCCACCAAACAGGACAAGCTTGCATCTGTTATAGTTTTGGAGAAAAATGTGTTCATTTCATGTATGCGCGAAATGCCTTAAAAATGGCTTTAAAATGGATTTGGAGCATGGAGACGATTATCTCGGGATTGCAAGATAACCAAACAAAACTTTTAGTGGATTTCTACTTATTTTATTAAATATCATCTCCACCAAACAGGACAAGCTTGCATCTGTTATAGTTTTGGAGAAAAATGTGTTCATTTCATGTATGCGCGAAATGCCTTAAAAATGGCTTTAAAATGGATTTGGAGCATGGAGACGATTATCTCGGGATTGCAAGATAACCAAACAAAACTTTTAGTGGATTTCTACTTATTTTATTAAATATCATCTCCACCAAACAGGACAAGCTTGCATCTGTTATAGTTTTGGAGAAAAATGTGTTCATTTCATGTATGCGCGAAATGCCTTAAAAATGGCTTTAAAATGGATTTGGAGCATGGAGACGATTATCTCGGGATTGCAAGATAACCAAACAAAACTTTTAGTGGATTTCTACTTATTTTATTAAATATCATCTCCACCAAACAGGACAAGCTTGCATCTGTTATAGTTTTGGAGAAAAATGTGTTCATTTCATGTATGCGCGAAATGCCTTAAAAATGGCTTTAAAATGGATTTGGAGCATGGAGACGATTATCTCGGGATTGCAAGATAACCAAACAAAACTTTTAGTGGATTTCTACTTATTTTATTAAATATCATCTCCACCAAACAGGACAAGCTTGCATCTGTTATAGTTTTGGAGAAAAATGTGTTCATTTCATGTATGCGCGAAATGCCTTAAAAATGGCTTTAAAATGGATTTGGAGCATGGAGACGATTATCTCGGGATTGCAAGATAACCAAACAAAACTTTTAGTGGATTTCTACTTATTTTATTAAATATCATCTCCACCAAACAGGACAAGCTTGCATCTGTTATAGTTTTGGAGAAAAATGTGTTCATTTCATGTATGCGCGAAATGCCTTAAAAATGGCTTTAAAATGGATTTGGAGCATGGAGACGATTATCTCGGGATTGCAAGATAACCAAACAAAACTTTTAGTGGATTTCTACTTATTTTATTAAATATCATCTCCACCAAACAGGACAAGCTTGCATCTGTTATAGTTTTGGAGAAAAATGTGTTCATTTCATGTATGCGCGAAATGCCTTAAAAATGGCTTTAAAATGGATTTGGAGCATGGAGACGATTATCTCGGGATTGCAAGATAACCAAACAAAACTTTTAGTGGATTTCTACTTATTTTATTAAATATCATCTCCACCAAACAGGACAAGCTTGCATCTGTTATAGTTTTGGAGAAAAATGTGTTCATTTCATGTATGCGCGAAATGCCTTAAAAATGGCTTTAAAATGGATTTGGAGCATGGAGACGATTATCTCGGGATTGCAAGATAACCAAACAAAACTTTTAGTGGATTTCTACTTATTTTATTAAATATCATCTCCACCAAACAGGACAAGCTTGCATCTGTTATAGTTTTGGAGAAAAATGTGTTCATTTCATGTATGCGCGAAATGCCTTAAAAATGGCTTTAAAATGGATTTGGAGCATGGAGACGATTATCTCGGGATTGCAAGATAACCAAACAAAACTTTTAGTGGATTTCTACTTATTTTATTAAATATCATCTCCACCAAACAGGACAAGCTTGCATCTGTTATAGTTTTGGAGAAAAATGTGTTCATTTCATGTATGCGCGAAATGCCTTAAAAATGGCTTTAAAATGGATTTGGAGCATGGAGACGATTATCTCGGGATTGCAAGATAACCAAACAAAACTTTTAGTGGATTTCTACTTATTTTATTAAATATCATCTCCACCAAACAGGACAAGCTTGCATCTGTTATAGTTTTGGAGAAAAATGTGTTCATTTCATGTATGCGCGAAATGCCTTAAAAATGGCTTTAAAATGGATTTGGAGCATGGAGACGATTATCTCGGGATTGCAAGATAACCAAACAAAACTTTTAGTGGATTTCTACTTATTTTATTAAATATCATCTCCACCAAACAGGACAAGCTTGCATCTGTTATAGTTTTGGAGAAAAATGTGTTCATTTCATGTATGCGCGAAATGCCTTAAAAATGGCTTTAAAATGGATTTGGAGCATGGAGACGATTATCTCGGGATTGCAAGATAACCAAACAAAACTTTTAGTGGATTTCTACTTATTTTATTAAATATCATCTCCACCAAACAGGACAAGCTTGCATCTGTTATAGTTTTGGAGAAAAATGTGTTCATTTCATGTATGCGCGAAATGCCTTAAAAATGGCTTTAAAATGGATTTGGAGCATGGAGACGATTATCTCGGGATTGCAAGATAACCAAACAAAACTTTTAGTGGATTTCTACTTATTTTATTAAATATCATCTCCACCAAACAGGACAAGCTTGCATCTGTTATAGTTTTGGAGAAAAATGTGTTCATTTCATGTATGCGCGAAATGCCTTAAAAATGGCTTTAAAATGGATTTGGAGCATGGAGACGATTATCTCGGGATTGCAAGATAACCAAACAAAACTTTTAGTGGATTTCTACTTATTTTATTAAATATCATCTCCACCAAACAGGACAAGCTTGCATCTGTTATAGTTTTGGAGAAAAATGTGTTCATTTCATGTATGCGCGAAATGCCTTAAAAATGGCTTTAAAATGGATTTGGAGCATGGAGACGATTATCTCGGGATTGCAAGATAACCAAACAAAACTTTTAGTGGATTTCTACTTATTTTATTAAATATCATCTCCACCAAACAGGACAAGCTTGCATCTGTTATAGTTTTGGAGAAAAATGTGTTCATTTCATGTATGCGCGAAATGCCTTAAAAATGGCTTTAAAATGGATTTGGAGCATGGAGACGATTATCTCGGGATTGCAAGATAACCAAACAAAACTTTTAGTGGATTTCTACTTATTTTATTAAATATCATCTCCACCAAACAGGACAAGCTTGCATCTGTTATAGTTTTGGAGAAAAATGTGTTCATTTCATGTATGCGCGAAATGCCTTAAAAATGGCTTTAAAATGGATTTGGAGCATGGAGACGATTATCTCGGGATTGCAAGATAACCAAACAAAACTTTTAGTGGATTTCTACTTATTTTATTAAATATCATCTCCACCAAACAGGACAAGCTTGCATCTGTTATAGTTTTGGAGAAAAATGTGTTCATTTCATGTATGCGCGAAATGCCTTAAAAATGGCTTTAAAATGGATTTGGAGCATGGAGACGATTATCTCGGGATTGCAAGATAACCAAACAAAACTTTTAGTGGATTTCTACTTATTTTATTAAATATCATCTCCACCAAACAGGACAAGCTTGCATCTGTTATAGTTTTGGAGAAAAATGTGTTCATTTCATGTATGCGCGAAATGCCTTAAAAATGGCTTTAAAATGGATTTGGAGCATGGAGACGATTATCTCGGGATTGCAAGATAACCAAACAAAACTTTTAGTGGATTTCTACTTATTTTATTAAATATCATCTCCACCAAACAGGACAAGCTTGCATCTGTTATAGTTTTGGAGAAAAATGTGTTCATTTCATGTATGCGCGAAATGCCTTAAAAATGGCTTTAAAATGGATTTGGAGCATGGAGACGATTATCTCGGGATTGCAAGATAACCAAACAAAACTTTTAGTGGATTTCTACTTATTTTATTAAATATCATCTCCACCAAACAGGACAAGCTTGCATCTGTTATAGTTTTGGAGAAAAATGTGTTCATTTCATGTATGCGCGAAATGCCTTAAAAATGGCTTTAAAATGGATTTGGAGCATGGAGACGATTATCTCGGGATTGCAAGATAACCAAACAAAACTTTTAGTGGATTTCTACTTATTTTATTAAATATCATCTCCACCAAACAGGACAAGCTTGCATCTGTTATAGTTTTGGAGAAAAATGTGTTCATTTCATGTATGCGCGAAATGCCTTAAAAATGGCTTTAAAATGGATTTGGAGCATGGAGACGATTATCTCGGGATTGCAAGATAACCAAACAAAACTTTTAGTGGATTTCTACTTATTTTATTAAATATCATCTCCACCAAACAGGACAAGCTTGTCATCTGTTATAGTTTTGGAGAAAAATGTGTTCATTTCATGTATGCGCGAAATGCCTTAAAAATGGCTTTAAAATGGATTTGGAGCATGGAGACGATTATCTCGGGATTGCAAGATAACCAAACAAAACTTTTAGTGGATTTCTACTTATTTTATTAAATATCATCTCCACCAAACAGGACAAGCTTGCATCTGTTATAGTTTTGGAGAAAAATGTGTTCATTTCATGTATGCGCGAAATGCCTTAAAAATGGCTTTAAAATGGATTTGGAGCATGGAGACGATTATCTCGGGATTGCAAGATAACCAAACAAAACTTTTAGTGGATTTCTACTTATTTTATTAAATATCATCTCCACCAAACAGGACAAGCTTGCATCTGTTATAGTTTTGGAGAAAAATGTGTTCATTTCATGTATGCGCGAAATGCCTTAAAAATGGCTTTAAAATGGATTTGGAGCATGGAGACGATTATCTCGGGATTGCAAGATAACCAAACAAAACTTTTAGTGGATTTCTACTTATTTTATTAAATATCATCTCCACCAAACAGGACAAGCTTGCATCTGTTATAGTTTTGGAGAAAAATGTGTTCATTTCATGTATGCGCGAAATGCCTTAAAAATGGCTTTAAAATGGATTTGGAGCATGGAGACGATTATCTCGGGATTGCAAGATAACCAAACAAAACTTTTAGTGGATTTCTACTTATTTTATTAAATATCATCTCCACCAAACAGGACAAGCTTGCATCTGTTATAGTTTTGGAGAAAAATGTGTTCATTTCATGTATGCGCGAAATGCCTTAAAAATGGCTTTAAAATGGATTTGGAGCATGGAGACGATTATCTCGGGATTGCAAGATAACCAAACAAAACTTTTAGTGGATTTCTACTTATTTTATTAAATATCATCTCCACCAAACAGGACAAGCTTGCATCTGTTATAGTTTTGGAGAAAAATGTGTTCATTTCATGTATGCGCGAAATGCCTTAAAAATGGCTTTAAAATGGATTTGGAGCATGGAGACGATTATCTCGGGATTGCAAGATAACCAAACAAAACTTTTAGTGGATTTCTACTTATTTTATTAAATATCATCTCCACCAAACAGGACAAGCTTGCATCTGTTATAGTTTTGGAGAAAAATGTGTTCATTTCATGTATGCGCGAAATGCCTTAAAAATGGCTTTAAAATGGATTTGGAGCATGGAGACGATTATCTCGGGATTGCAAGATAACCAAACAAAACTTTTAGTGGATTTCTACTTATTTTATTAAATATCATCTCCACCAAACAGGACAAGCTTGCATCTGTTATAGTTTTGGAGAAAAATGTGTTCATTTCATGTATGCGCGAAATGCCTTAAAAATGGCTTTAAAATGGATTTGGAGCATGGAGACGATTATCTCGGGATTGCAAGATAACCAAACAAAACTTTTAGTGGATTTCTACTTATTTTATTAAATATCATCTCCACCAAACAGGACAAGCTTGCATCTGTTATAGTTTTGGAGAAAAATGTGTTCATTTCATGTATGCGCGAAATGCCTTAAAAATGGCTTTAAAATGGATTTGGAGCATGGAGACGATTATCTCGGGATTGCAAGATAACCAAACAAAACTTTTAGTGGATTTCTACTTATTTTATTAAATATCATCTCCACCAAACAGGACAAGCTTGCATCTGTTATAGTTTTGGAGAAAAATGTGTTCATTTCATGTATGCGCGAAATGCCTTAAAAATGGCTTTAAAATGGATTTGGAGCATGGAGACGATTATCTCGGGATTGCAAGATAACCAAACAAAACTTTTAGTGGATTTCTACTTATTTTATTAAATATCATCTCCACCAAACAGGACAAGCTTGCATCTGTTATAGTTTTGGAGAAAAATGTGTTCATTTCATGTATGCGCGAAATGCCTTAAAAATGGCTTTAAAATGGATTTGGAGCATGGAGACGATTATCTCGGGATTGCAAGATAACCAAACAAAACTTTTAGTGGATTTCTACTTATTTTATTAAATATCATCTCCACCAAACAGGACAAGCTTGCATCTGTTATAGTTTTGGAGAAAAATGTGTTCATTTCATGTATGCGCGAAATGCCTTAAAAATGGCTTTAAAATGGATTTGGAGCATGGAGACGATTATCTCGGGATTGCAAGATAACCAAACAAAACTTTTAGTGGATTTCTACTTATTTTATTAAATATCATCTCCACCAAACAGGACAAGCTTGCATCTGTTATAGTTTTGGAGAAAAATGTGTTCATTTCATGTATGCGCGAAATGCCTTAAAAATGGCTTTAAAATGGATTTGGAGCATGGAGACGATTATCTCGGGATTGCAAGATAACCAAACAAAACTTTTAGTGGATTTCTACTTATTTTATTAAATATCATCTCCACCAAACAGGACAAGCTTGCATCTGTTATAGTTTTGGAGAAAAATGTGTTCATTTCATGTATGCGCGAAATGCCTTAAAAATGGCTTTAAAATGGATTTGGAGCATGGAGACGATTATCTCGGGATTGCAAGATAACCAAACAAAACTTTTAGTGGATTTCTACTTATTTTATTAAATATCATCTCCACCAAACAGGACAAGCTTGCATCTGTTATAGTTTTGGAGAAAAATGTGTTCATTTCATGTATGCGCGAAATGCCTTAAAAATGGCTTTAAAATGGATTTGGAGCATGGAGACGATTATCTCGGGATTGCAAGATAACCAAACAAAACTTTTAGTGGATTTCTACTTATTTTATTAAATATCATCTCCACCAAACAGGACAAGCTTGCATCTGTTATAGTTTTGGAGAAAAATGTGTTCATTTCATGTATGCGCGAAATGCCTTAAAAATGGCTTTAAAATGGATTTGGAGCATGGAGACGATTATCTCGGGATTGCAAGATAACCAAACAAAACTTTTAGTGGATTTCTACTTATTTTATTAAATATCATCTCCACCAAACAGGACAAGCTTGCATCTGTTATAGTTTTGGAGAAAAATGTGTTCATTTCATGTATGCGCGAAATGCCTTAAAAATGGCTTTAAAATGGATTTGGAGCATGGAGACGATTATCTCGGGATTGCAAGATAACCAAACAAAACTTTTAGTGGATTTCTACTTATTTTATTAAATATCATCTCCACCAAACAGGACAAGCTTGCATCTGTTATAGTTTTGGAGAAAAATGTGTTCATTTCATGTATGCGCGAAATGCCTTAAAAATGGCTTTAAAATGGATTTGGAGCATGGAGACGATTATCTCGGGATTGCAAGATAACCAAACAAAACTTTTAGTGGATTTCTACTTATTTTATTAAATATCATCTCCACCAAACAGGACAAGCTTGCATCTGTTATAGTTTTGGAGAAAAATGTGTTCATTTCATGTATGCGCGAAATGCCTTAAAAATGGCTTTAAAATGGATTTGGAGCATGGAGACGATTATCTCGGGATTGCAAGATAACCAAACAAAACTTTTAGTGGATTTCTACTTATTTTATTAAATATCATCTCCACCAAACAGGACAAGCTTGCATCTGTTATAGTTTTGGAGAAAAATGTGTTCATTTCATGTATGCGCGAAATGCCTTAAAAATGGCTTTAAAATGGATTTGGAGCATGGAGACGATTATCTCGGGATTGCAAGATAACCAAACAAAACTTTTAGTGGATTTCTACTTATTTTATTAAATATCATCTCCACCAAACAGGACAAGCTTGCATCTGTTATAGTTTTGGAGAAAAATGTGTTCATTTCATGTATGCGCGAAATGCCTTAAAAATGGCTTTAAAATGGATTTGGAGCATGGAGACGATTATCTCGGGATTGCAAGATAACCAAACAAAACTTTTAGTGGATTTCTACTTATTTTATTAAATATCATCTCCACCAAACAGGACAAGCTTGCATCTGTTATAGTTTTGGAGAAAAATGTGTTCATTTCATGTATGCGCGAAATGCCTTAAAAATGGCTTTAAAATGGATTTGGAGCATGGAGACGATTATCTCGGGATTGCAAGATAACCAAACAAAACTTTTAGTGGATTTCTACTTATTTTATTAAATATCATCTCCACCAAACAGGACAAGCTTGCATCTGTTATAGTTTTGGAGAAAAATGTGTTCATTTCATGTATGCGCGAAATGCCTTAAAAATGGCTTTAAAATGGATTTGGAGCATGGAGACGATTATCTCGGGATTGCAAGATAACCAAACAAAACTTTTAGTGGATTTCTACTTATTTTATTAAATATCATCTCCACCAAACAGGACAAGCTTGCATCTGTTATAGTTTTGGAGAAAAATGTGTTCATTTCATGTATGCGCGAAATGCCTTAAAAATGGCTTTAAAATGGATTTGGAGCATGGAGACGATTATCTCGGGATTGCAAGATAACCAAACAAAACTTTTAGTGGATTTCTACTTATTTTATTAAATATCATCTCCACCAAACAGGACAAGCTTGCATCTGTTATAGTTTTGGAGAAAAATGTGTTCATTTCATGTATGCGCGAAATGCCTTAAAAATGGCTTTAAAATGGATTTGGAGCATGGAGACGATTATCTCGGGATTGCAAGATAACCAAACAAAACTTTTAGTGGATTTCTACTTATTTTATTAAATATCATCTCCACCAAACAGGACAAGCTTGCATCTGTTATAGTTTTGGAGAAAAATGTGTTCATTTCATGTATGCGCGAAATGCCTTAAAAATGGCTTTAAAATGGATTTGGAGCATGGAGACGATTATCTCGGGATTGCAAGATAACCAAACAAAACTTTTAGTGGATTTCTACTTATTTTATTAAATATCATCTCCACCAAACAGGACAAGCTTGCATCTGTTATAGTTTTGGAGAAAAATGTGTTCATTTCATGTATGCGCGAAATGCCTTAAAAATGGCTTTAAAATGGATTTGGAGCATGGAGACGATTATCTCGGGATTGCAAGATAACCAAACAAAACTTTTAGTGGATTTCTACTTATTTTATTAAATATCATCTCCACCAAACAGGACAAGCTTGCATCTGTTATAGTTTTGGAGAAAAATGTGTTCATTTCATGTATGCGCGAAATGCCTTAAAAATGGCTTTAAAATGGATTTGGAGCATGGAGACGATTATCTCGGGATTGCAAGATAACCAAACAAAACTTTTAGTGGATTTCTACTTATTTTATTAAATATCATCTCCACCAAACAGGACAAGCTTGCATCTGTTATAGTTTTGGAGAAAAATGTGTTCATTTCATGTATGCGCGAAATGCCTTAAAAATGGCTTTAAAATGGATTTGGAGCATGGAGACGATTATCTCGGGATTGCAAGATAACCAAACAAAACTTTTAGTGGATTTCTACTTATTTTATTAAATATCATCTCCACCAAACAGGACAAGCTTGCATCTGTTATAGTTTTGGAGAAAAATGTGTTCATTTCATGTATGCGCGAAATGCCTTAAAAATGGCTTTAAAATGGATTTGGAGCATGGAGACGATTATCTCGGGATTGCAAGATAACCAAACAAAACTTTTAGTGGATTTCTACTTATTTTATTAAATATCATCTCCACCAAACAGGACAAGCTTGCATCTGTTATAGTTTTGGAGAAAAATGTGTTCATTTCATGTATGCGCGAAATGCCTTAAAAATGGCTTTAAAATGGATTTGGAGCATGGAGACGATTATCTCGGGATTGCAAGATAACCAAACAAAACTTTTAGTGGATTTCTACTTATTTTATTAAATATCATCTCCACCAAACAGGACAAGCTTGCATCTGTTATAGTTTTGGAGAAAAATGTGTTCATTTCATGTATGCGCGAAATGCCTTAAAAATGGCTTTAAAATGGATTTGGAGCATGGAGACGATTATCTCGGGATTGCAAGATAACCAAACAAAACTTTTAGTGGATTTCTACTTATTTTATTAAATATCATCTCCACCAAACAGGACAAGCTTGCATCTGTTATAGTTTTGGAGAAAAATGTGTTCATTTCATGTATGCGCGAAATGCCTTAAAAATGGCTTTAAAATGGATTTGGAGCATGGAGACGATTATCTCGGGATTGCAAGATAACCAAACAAAACTTTTAGTGGATTTCTACTTATTTTATTAAATATCATCTCCACCAAACAGGACAAGCTTGCATCTGTTATAGTTTTGGAGAAAAATGTGTTCATTTCATGTATGCGCGAAATGCCTTAAAAATGGCTTTAAAATGGATTTGGAGCATGGAGACGATTATCTCGGGATTGCAAGATAACCAAACAAAACTTTTAGTGGATTTCTACTTATTTAATTAAATATCATCTCCACCAAACAGGACAAGCTTGCATCTGTTATAGTTTTGGAGAAAAATGTGTTCATTTCATTTATGCGCGAAATGCCTTAGAAATGGCTTTAAAATGGATTTGGAGCATGGAGACGATTATCTCGGGATTGCAAGATAACCAAACAAAACTTTTAGTGGATTTCTACTTATTTAATTAAATATCATCTCCACCAAACAGGACAAGCTTGCATCTGTTATAGTTTTGGAGAAAAATGTGTTCATTTCATGTATGCGCGAAATGCCTTAGAAATGGCTTTAAAATGGATTTGGAGCATGGAGACGATTATCTCGGGATTGCAAGATAACCAAACAAAACTTTTAGTGGATTTCTACTTATTTTATTAAATATCATCTCCACCAAACAGGACAAGCTTGCATCTGTTATAGTTTTGGAGAAAAATGTGTTCATTTCATGTATGCGCGAAATGCCTTAAAAATGGCTTTAAAATGGATTTGGAGCATGGAGACGATTATCTCGGGATTGCAAGATAACCAAACAAAACTTTTAGTGGATTTCTACTTATTTAATTAAATATCATCTCCACCAAACAGGACAAGCTTGCATCTGTTATAGTTTTGGAGAAAAATGTGTTCATTTCATTTATGCGCGAAATGCCTTAGAAATGGCTTTAAAATGGATTTGGAGCATGGAGACGATTATCTCGGGATTGCAAGATAACCAAACAAAACTTTTAGTGGATTTCTACTTATTTTATTAAATATCATCTCCACCAAACAGGACAAGCTTGCGTCTGTTATAGTTTTGGAGAAAAATGTGTTCATTTCATGTATGCGCGAAATGCCTTAAAAATGGCTTTAAAATGGATTTGGAGCATGGAGACGATTATCTCGGGATTGCAAGATAACCAAACAAAACTTTTAGTGGATTTCTACTTATTTTATTAAATATCATCTCCACCAAACAGGACAAGCTTGCATCTGTTATAGTTTTGGAGAAAAATGTGTTCATTTCATTTATGCGCGAAATGCCTTAGAAATGGCTTTAAAATGGATTTGGAGCATGGAGACGATTATCTCGGGATTGCAAGATAACCAAACAAAACTTTTAGTGGATTTCTACTTATTTTATTAAATATCATCTCCACCAAACAGGACAAGCTTGCATCTGTTATAGTTTTGGAGAAAAATGTGTTCATTTCATGTATGCGCGAAATGCCTTAAAAATGGCTTTAAAATGGATTTGGAGCATGGAGACGATTATCTCGGGATTGCAAGATAACCAAACAAAACTTTTAGTGGATTTCTACTTATTTTATTAAATATCATCTCCACCAAACAGGACAAGCTTGCATCTGTTATAGTTTTGGAGAAAAATGTGTTCATTTCATGTATGCGCGAAATGCCTTAAAAATGGCTTTAAAATGGATTTGGAGCATGGAGACGATTATCTCGGGATTGCAAGATAACCAAACAAAACTTTTAGTGGATTTCTACTTATTTAATTAAATATCATCTCCACCAAACAGGACAAGCTTGCATCTGTTATAGTTTTGGAGAAAAATGTGTTCATTTCATGTATGCGCGAAATGCCTTAAAAATGGCTTTAAAATGGATTTGGAGCATGGAGACGATTATCTCGGGATTGCAAGATAACCAAACAAAACTTTTAGTGGATTTCTACTTATTTAATTAAATATCATCTCCACCAAACAGGACAAGCTTGCATCTGTTATAGTTTTGGAGAAAAATGTGTTCATTTCATGTATGCGCGAAATGCCTTAAAAATGGCTTTAAAATGGATTTGGAGCATGGAGACGATTATCTCGGGATTGCAAGATAACCAAAAAAAAATTTTAGTGGATTTCTACTTATTTAATTAAATATCATCTCCACCAAACAGGACAAGCTTGCATCTGTTATAGTTTTGGAGAAAAATGTGTTCATTTCATTTATGCGCGAAATGCCTTAGAAATGGCTTTAAAATGGATTTGGAGCATGGAGACGATTATCTCGGGATTGCAAGATAACCAAACAAAACTTTTAGTGGATTTCTACTTATTTTATTAAATATCATCTCCACCAAACAGGACAAGCTTGCATCTGTTATAGTTTTGGAGAAAAATGTGTTCATTTCATGTATGCGCGAAATGCCTTAAAAATGGCTTTAAAATGGATTTGGAGCATGGAGACGATTATCTCGGGATTGCAAGATAACCAAACAAAACTTTTAGTGGATTTCTACTTATTTTATTAAATATCATCTCCACCAAACAGGACAAGCTTGCATCTGTTATAGTTTTGGAGAAAAATGTGTTCATTTCATTTATGCGCGAAATGCCTTAGAAATGGCTTTAAAATGGATTTGGAGCATGGAGACGATTATCTCGGGATTGCAAGATAACCAAACAAAACTTTTAGTGGATTTCTACTTATTTTATTAAATATCATCTCCACCAAACAGGACAAGCTTGCATCTGTTATAGTTTTGGAGAAAAATGTGTTCATTTCATGTATGCGCGAAATGCCTTAAAAATGGCTTTAAAATGGATTTGGAGCATGGAGACGATTATCTCGGGATTGCAAGGTAACCAAACAAAACTTTTAGTGGATTTCTACTTATTTTATTAAATATCATCTCCACCAAACAGGACAAGCTTGCATCTGTTATAGTTTTGGAGAAAAATGTGTTCATTTCATGTATGCGCGAAATGCCTTAAAAATGGCTTTAAAATGGATTTGGAGCATGGAGACGATTATCTCGGGATTGCAAGATAACCAAACAAAACTTTTAGTGGATTTCTACTTATTTTATTAAATATCATCTCCACCAAACAGGACAAGCTTGCATCTGTTATAGTTTTGGAGAAAAATGTGTTCATTTCATGTATGCGCGAAATGCCTTAAAAATGGCTTTAAAATGGATTTGGAGCATGGAGACGATTATCTCGGGATTGCAAGATAACCAAACAAAACTTTTAGTGGATTTCTACTTATTTAATTAAATATCATCTCCACCAAACAGGACAAGCTTGCATCTGTTATAGTTTTGGAGAAAAATGTGTTCATTTCATGTATGCGCGAAATGCCTTAAAAATGGCTTTAAAATGGATTTGGATTATGGAGACGATTATCTCGGGATTGCAAGATAACCAAACAAAACTTTTAGTGGATTTCTACTTATTTTATTAAATATCATCTCCACCAAACAGGACAAGCTTGCATCTGTTATAGTTTTGGAGAAAAATGTGTTCATTTCATGTATGCGCGAAATGCCTTAAAAATGGCTTTAAAATGGATTTGGAGCATGGAGACGATTATCTCGGGATTGCAAGATAACCAAACAAAACTTTTAGTGGATTTCTACTTATTTAATTAAATATCATCTCCACCAAACAGGACAAGCTTGCATCTGTTATAGTTTTGGAGAAAAATGTGTTCATTTCATGTATGCGCGAAATGCCTTAAAAATGGCTTTAAAATGGATTTGGAGCATGGAGACGATTATCTCGGGATTGCAAGATAACCAAACAAAACTTTTAGTGGATTTCTACTTATTTAATTAAATATCATCTCCACCAAACAGGACAAGCTTGCATCTGTTATAGTTTTGGAGAAAAATGTGTTCATTTCATTTATGCGCGAAATGCCTTAGAAATGGCTTTAAAATGGATTTGGAGCATGGAGACGATTATCTCGGGATTGCAAGATAACCAAACAAAACTTTTAGTGGATTTCTACTTATTTTATTAAATATCATCTCCACCAAACAGGACAAGCTTGCATCTGTTATAGTTTTGGAGAAAAATGTGTTCATTTCATGTATGCACGAAATGCCTTAAAAATGGCTTTAAAATGGATTTGGAGCATGGAGACGATTATCTCGGGATTGCAAGATAACCAAACAAAACTTTCAGTGGATTTCTACTTATTTTATTAAATATCATCTCCACCAAACAGGACAAGCTTGCATCTGTTATAGTTTTGGAGAAAAATGTGTTCATTTCATGTATGCGCGAAATGCCTTAAAAATGGCTTTAAAATGGATTTGGAGCATGGAGACGATTATCTCGGGATTGCAAGATAACCAAACAAAACTTTTAGTGGATTTCTACTTATTTAATTAAATATCATCTCCACCAAACAGGACAAGCTTGCATCTGTTATAGTTTTGGAGAAAAATGTGTTCATTTCATGTATGCGCGAAATGCCTTAAAAATGGCTTTAAAATGGATTTGGAGCATGGAGACGATTATCTCGGGATTGCAAGATAACCAAACAAAACTTTTAGTGGATTTCTACTTATTTAATTAAATATCATCTCCACCAAACAGGACAAGCTTGCATCTGTTATAGTTTTGGAGAAAAATGTGTTCATTTCATTTATGCGCGAAATGCCTTAGAAATGGCTTTAAAATGGATTTGGAGCATGGAGACGATTATCTCGGGATTGCAAGATAACCAAACAAAACTTTTAGTGGATTTCTACTTATTTTATTAAATATCATCTCCACCAAACAGGACAAGCTTGCATCTGTTATAGTTTTGGAGAAAAATGTGTTCATTTCATGTATGCGCGAAATGCCTTAAAAATGGCTTTAAAATGGATTTGGAGCATGGAGACGATTATCTCGGGATTGCAAGATAACCAAACAAAACTTTTAGTGGATTTCTACTTATTTTATTAAATATCATCTCCACCAAACAGGACAAGCTTGCATCTGTTAAAGTTTTGGAGAAAAATGTGTTCATTTCATTTATGCGCGAAATGCCTTAGAAATGGCTTTAAAATGGATTTGGAGCATGGAGACGATTATCTCGGGATTGCAAGATAACCAAACAAAACTTTTAGTGGATTTCTACTTATTTTATTAAATATCATCTCCACCAAACAGGACAAGCTTGCATCTGTTATAGTTTTGGAGAAAAATGTGTTCATTTCATTTATGCGCGAAATGCCTTAGAAATGGCTTTAAAATGGATTTGGAGCATGGAGACGATTATCTCGGGATTGCAAGATAACCAAACAAAACTTTTAGTGGATTTCTACTTATTTTATTAAATATCATCTCCACCAAACAGGACAAGCTTGCATCTGCTATAGTTTTGGAGAAAAATGTGTTCATTTCATGTATGCGCGAAATGCCTTAAAAATGGCTTTAAAATGGATTTGGAGCATGGAGACGATTATCTCGGGATTGCAAGATAACCAAACAAAACTTTTAGTGGATTTCTACTTATTTTATTAAATATCATCTCCACCAAACAGGACAAGCTTGCATCTGTTATAGTTTTGGAGAAAAATGTGTTCATTTCATGTATGCGCGAAATGCCTTAAAAATGGATTTAAAATGGATTTGGAGCATGGAGACGATTATCTCGGGATTGCAAGATAACCAAACAAAACTTTTAGTGGATTTCTACTTATTTAATTAAATATCATCTCCACCAAACAGGACAAGCTTGCATCTGTTATAGTTTTGGAGAAAAATGTGTTCATTTCATGTATGCGCGAAATGCCTTAAAAATGGCTTTAAAATGGATTTGGAGCATGGAGACGATTATCTCAGGATTTCAAGATAACCAAACAAAACTTTTAGTGGATTTCTACTTATTTTATTAAATATCATCTCCACCAAACAGGACAAGCTTGCATCTGTTATAGTTTTGGAGAAAAATGTGTTCATTTCATTTATGCGCGAAATGCCTTAGAAATGGCTTTAAAATGGATTTGGAGCATGGAGACGATTATCTCGGGATTGCAAGATAACCAAACAAAACTTTTAGTGGATTTCTACTTATTTTATTAAATATCATCTCCACCAAACAGGACAAGCTTGCATCTGTTATAGTTTTGGAGAAAAATGTGTTCATTTCATGTATGCGCGAAATGCCTTAAAAATGGCTTTAAAATGGATTTGGAGCATGGAGACGATTATCTCAGGATTGCAAGATAACCAAACAAAACTTTTAGTGGATTTCTACTTATTTAATTAAATATCATCTCCACCAAACAGGACAAGCTTGCATCTGTTATAGTTTTGGAGAAAAATGTGTTCATTTCATTTATGCGCGAAATGCCTTAGAAATGGCTTTAAAATGGATTTGGAGCATGGAGACGATTATCTCGGGATTGCAAGATAACCAAACAAAACTTTTAGTGGATTTCTACTTATTTTATTAAATATCATCTCCACCAAACAGGACAAGCTTGCATCTGTTATAGTTTTGGAGAAAAATGTGTTCATTTCATGTATGCGCGAAATGCCTTAAAAATGGCTTTAAAATGGATTTGGAGCATGGAGACGATTATCTCGGGATTGCAAGATAACCAAACAAAACTTTTAGTGGATTTCTACTTATTTAATTAAATATCATCTCCACCAAACAGGACAAGCTTGCATCTGTTATAGTTTTGGAGAAAAATGTGTTCATTTCATGTATGCGCGAAATGCCTTAAAAATGGCTTTAAAATGGATTTGGAGCATGGAGACGATTATCTCGGGATTGCAAGATAACCAAACAAAACTTTTAGTGGATTTCTACTTATTTTATTAAATATCATCTCCACCAAACAGGACAAGCTTGCATCTGTTATAGTTTTGGAGAAAAATGTGTTCATTTCATGTATGCGCGAAATGCCTTAAAAATGGCTTTAAAATGGATTTGGAGCATGGAGACGATTATCTCGGGATTGCAAGATAACCAAACAAAACTTTTAGTGGATTTCTACTTATTTAATTAAATATCATCTCCACCAAACAGGACAAGCTTGCATCTGTTATAGTTTTGGAGAAAAATGTGTTCATTTCATTTATGCGCGAAATGCCTTAGAAATGGCTTTAAAATGGATTTGGAGCATGGAGACGATTATCTCGGGATTTAAACCTACATTAGACCTGCATAACCACGTAGTACATCAGAGAAACACTTTACACCAAAATTTCAAACAAGTGTATAAATTTTATTAACATGATATCAAAACAACATATATCACATGATTTAGAGATGGATATCAAAAAACACAGTATAAAATCATTACCCCTTAAAAACACAGAAAAAAATCCTGGGACAGTGTGGTATTTGATTTTTGGTATAAAAAAGTGGTCAAAAAAAAAAGGGTTAAATATATGCCTACATCAAAATTTTTTTTTGCAACAGAGATGATGTCATAAGACCAACAGTATACTGTAAAAGGACATATAAATATTATCCCAAAAGTTGTCCGGGATAATCATGCAAAATTTGGTACTCCAGCTAACCCTAGAGAGTGTTTGGTAATTTTAGCACACCATGCAGATGCATGTGAGTTGTGCACATAAAGAGCCACTTTGGGTTTACAAAAAGTCAGAGCATGCATTTGTTACACTGGAATCATTATATGCACCCCAAGAATAAAGGTTAATTCATAAAGCCAATGGTATGATATACTGTGGCAAACCCAGAGGGGGTACATAAATAAATCACAAGACAAGATTAAATAGTGTATACATTGCCATGCCATACAAATACATAGATATTGCAAAAACCCTTTTCATGTAACACAATTCAAAGCACAAAATTCTGCAATGAATTTAGAGCCATTTTCCAAATGATAATTTGCCAGTTTTCACATCAATAGGTATACCCCAAGAGAACCCGATAATGTCCTCATACCACCCATATAGGGAAGAGGAGGGAGAGGGGGGGATGGAAAACCAAATTCAAATGGTTGCTGGAGAGATTATAAGGCTATTTAAGACCACTACCTGTAGGACCACACTGCCCAGCACCTCTACGCGCGTTTCACACTCGCTTCGTCAGGAGGTGCTGTGACAGGGAGATGGTCATCTTTTTATGGCGCCAGACTCACCTGAGACCCATCAGTGACGCGCAGCGTGCGGCGACGGCCATGCCGCCCACTCCAGCCGGCGTCCCGGAAGCTGCATTGCGCATGCGCGCTAGCCGCTTCACTCATTGGGCGCCGGCTGAAGGGGAGGGACAGACACCGACACATACAGCGCGTACAGGTAACAGTGAGTATGGCGCCATCTTAAGTGAGGGCAGAGACGCTGGCAAGCAGTGTGAATGTAAAAATCCTATACATGTTATACTTAAATCGTATTTAGATGGACAGAAGGACGGTGTTATAAATACATTCACGCAATTTGAGTCGGTGGAGACAGTGTAATCCAAAAGATTATGGGGAACGCATCGCGTAGAAACATCAATTATTCAAACCTATAACGAGGAAAATGATAAATCTTTGCCCTATGGTGATTTCATGCGATGCATAGCCACAATCCAATAACTCATCATGCGGACCACACGGGGACAGAGTTATATTACAACACTCAAACATTTACTGTAGATAACAATGCATATACATCCTGAAGTAATTCCATCATATTGGATTAACAGTTAATAAACAGGTTAATGCGCACTGATCCCACAGCATAGTTCCATCATAAACATGAAAAATGTATAGTTCACAAGTAGATGACTCCCAGCAGTTCGCTCTCATCAAGCCCTGTATATAAAAAACATAAAGAAAAAGAAAAAATGTTCTTTAAAAATTTGACCATTAAAATCAAACAGAGAACAGAGATTCTCCAGCAAGGCAGCTCAGATCAAGCTCAAGACAGTGAGTAATATACAGAACACAATTAAACAAGGAAGATAGATACCAAACAAAAAACGCATGAGAACAAGGTCACGGGCAGGAGCATGGAGCAAAGACAAGTGTCAAAAAAATGACCAACATGGGAGGCGGTCACAAGAAGGGCTTGAAGGACACCACATCATTCAGACCCTGAGGCTTGATGGTCTCCAAAATGGTGATCCACTTCACCTCTTTCTGGGCCAGTACCTTCTTGTGATCACCTCCCCTCGTTCCAAAATAAACTCTATCTATACCCCTAAATTTGAGGAGGCGCCAATTACAGCTATGTTTCTCCCAAAAGTGCCTGGGTATGTTATTAAGAGCCTCTAATTCCTCTACTGTCTTCACATTTGCAGCCTTTTTAATGTCCCTAATGTGTTCAAGAATCCTAACTCTGAATTCCCGGGAAGTCAGCCCTACATATATCAACCCACAGGGGCACTTAGCCCAATAGACAACAAAGGTTGTCCTGCAGTTAATTGTATGCACAATCTTATAGGACTTGGTGTTAGACGCATCATGAAAAGTAAAAGACCTCTCCATTTGAGGGCAGGCCCCACAGTCTCCACAAGAAAAGGAGCCCCATTTGGGACCCCTTGTCAAACCCAGAAATGTAGAAGGGGGTGGGACATAGTGGCTCTTTACTATCATGTCCTTAATTGTTTTGGACCTGCGTGGCGTAACTGATGGCCCAGCCGTGATGACTTTCGCTAAATCACTATCGGACATAAGTATGGGCCAATAACGTGCTACAACCTCATGCATTTCCCTCCACTGAGAATGATAGGCCGTAATGAATCTGACTTTCTGATCTAATTCTCTCTTATTCGGTTTAAGGAGATTATCCCTTGGGGTATGTCTTGCCCTCTCATAGCCAGACTCGATCGACCTATCATTATAATGGCGGGACTTAAACCGCCTCCTAAGGTCCGCCGCCTGGTTCTCAAATAACACATCATCCGAACAAACCCTACGGGCTCTCAGAAACTGACCTGTCGGTATGGAATTGATGACCTGCGGAGGATGAGAAGATTTTGCACTGAGGAGGGAGTTAACTGCTGTTCCTTTTCTGAAAATGTCCGTCACAACGGAACCGTCCACTCCCCTCATTATTCTGATATCCAAAAACTCTATTGAATTAGGGCTGCAATGATAAGTTAATTTTATGTTAGAATTGTTGACATTCAAAAAACACATAAACTGCTCTAGTTCCTCCTGTCCACCCTGCCAAATCATGAATACATCATCTATATACCTCACCCACAACAAGACTGAACCTCTATCACTGTCAGGATATTGAATGGAGCGCTCCCAATACCCCAGGAAGAGGCACGCATACGAGGGCGCACAAGACGCCCCCATAGCAGTGCCCCTCTCCTGGAGATAGTAGCGCCCCTTGAACAGGAAAAAGTTGTGGGTGAGGATAATTTTCAGCAGGGTGAGCAGGAGGGAGATGAGATTACTATCTAGAGAGGTGGTGTTAAGATAAAATTCTACAGCCCTCAATCCATCAGAGTGTGCGATAGACGTATATAATGATTCTACATCAGCAGTCATCATTATAACGTCATCATCCAAATGCAAGTCTTGTATCCGCACCAACAGGTCAGCTGAGTCCCGGATATAAGAGGGCAAGTCAAGCATCAAAGGCTGCAAATAATGATCCAAAAATCTGCAGGCGGGTTCGCATAAGCTATTAATACCCGAGACTATCGGTCTTCCTGGGGGGTCCTGGAGGCTCTTGTGAACCTTGGGTAGAAAGTATATAGTTGGTACAATAGGAAATTGGTTCACAAGACCCTCCAGGATGCCCACAGGAATGATGTTGTCACTGCAAGCTTTTTTAAGGATGTCATCAAGTTCTGACTTGAATACTGCAGAAGGATTACTATCCAGTTTCCGATAGCAGTCACGGTTATTTAACTGCCTGAAGGCCTCGGCCTCGTACTTAACAGTTGGCCAAATGACTACGTTTCCCCCCTTGTCAGCCTGTTTCACCACTATATCCCGCATTTTTGATAATTCATCAATTGCTTTTCTTTGTCCCTGGCTCAAATTATCATGGGATCTTATCTCAGGGAGTTTGCGAAGATCTTGAATAACCAATTTGACGAATAGGTCTACAGTGGGACAGGCTGACAATGGGGGAAAGGCAGAGGACTTCTTCTTGATGGATTGTGGAAACTTAGAAGTAATAGTTTCCTCTTGTTCTGCCAGCAAGGATTCCAAAAGTTCAACGACTTCTCTATCCTGAGTAGACAGGGTAGCCCAATCGGCATCACTCCTCCTAGAAAAATATTTCTTAAAGAGAAGCTTCCGGCCAAACAGTTGGATATCCTTAATGGCAGTAAACCTGTCAAATTTCGCCACAGGCGAAAATGACAGGCCCATCTGCAGAACGTCAATCTGATCCTGTGTGAGTGAAAGCTCTGACAAGTTAATCACCTGTAAACTATCCTTGGTCCCACGATCTTTAGCTCCAGTCTCGGATTGATTAGCTTTCTTCTTGGTACTGTTGCGAGTTGTCACTCCGCCTATATTAAATCTCTCAGGACCATTCTGGTTTGCTGAGGGACCAGCAGGAGGGCCCTTTGCACATTCATCTGATGACACTGAAGAATTTCTATAGGAGGATCTAGATCTGGATCTTGATCTAAATCTCTTAGGCTGATGCCACCTATACACCTTATCCGAATCATAATCCTCAATATCACGCTGAAATTTCTTTAATTTAAATTGTTTAATATCATTTTCCCAACGCATGGAATCCTTCTGCACTTCCTTTTCAAAGATATCTATGGCATCTTTAGACATCTTCAGTTTAATTTCAGAGTTGACTATCTCAATTTCGGCCTCCAAGGTTTCAATTTTCTTTTTGTCAAATCCGATAAGAAGTTCCAACATTGTTCGGGAACACAACCCACAGGCCTCCTCCCATCTTTTTTTAAAATTGGCATCATCAACCTCAAAGGAGGGAAAAACTTGAACCCTCAGACCTCTGGGGGTAATCCCCCTAGAAAGATACTGCTCCAGAGAGGCCTTGTTCCACCATGCTCTCATGCGCTTATGGACTAAATCCTTGTATTTATTCTGCAACTCACGGTACTGTATAGAGGTTGAAACTTGAGCCGGACCAGAGCTGCCGCTGAAGACCTCGCTCAACTGTGTGATCCAACAGCCATCCCTACTTTTATAGTCCATTCTGGAACCTAAATCCAAACCAAAAAACAGAAAATAAATCCAAAAGCGGAAATAGAAATCCATATCATATATTATATGAGCATGTCCACCAAACTCAGCATATAAACCTACATTAGACCTGCATAACCACGTAGTACATCAGAGAAACACTTTACACCAAAATTTCAAACAAGTGTATAAATTTTATTAACATGATATCAAAACAACATATATCACATGATTTAGAGATGGATATCAAAAAACACAGTATAAAATCATTACCCCTTAAAAACACAGAAAAAAATCCTGGGACAGTGTGGTATTTGATTTTTGGTATAAAAAAGTGGTCAAAAAAAAAAAAAAAAGGGTTAAATATATGCCTACATCAAAATTTTTTTGCAACAGAGATGATGTCATAAGACCAACAGTATACTGTAAAAGGACATATAAATATTATCCCAAAAGTTGTCCGGGATAATCATGCAAAATTTGGTACTCCAGCTAACCCTAGAGAGTGTTTGGTAATTTTAGCACACCATGCAGATGCATGTGAGTTGTGCACATAAAGAGCCACTTTGGGTTTACAAAAAGTCAGAGCATGCATTTGTTACACTGGAATCATTATATGCACCCCAAGAATAAAGGTTAATTCATAAAGCCAATGGTATGATATACTGTGGCAAACCCAGAGGGGGTACATAAATAAATCACAAGACAAGATTAAATAGTGTATACATTGCCATGCCATACAAATACATAGATATTGCAAAAACCCTTTTCATGTAACACAATTCAAAGCACAAAATTCTGCAATGAATTTAGAGCCATTTTCCAAATGATAATTTGCCAGTTTTCACATCAATAGGTATACCCCAAGAGAACCCGATAATGTCCTCATACCACCCATATAGGGAAGAGGAGGGAGAGGGGGGGATGGAAAACCAAATTCAAATGGTTGCTGGAGAGATTATAAGGCTATTTAAGACCACTACCTGTAGGACCACACTGCCCAGCACCTCTACGCGCGTTTCACACTCGCTTCGTCAGGAGGTGCTGTGACAGGGAGATGGTCATCTTTTTATGGCGCCAGACTCACCTGAGACCCATCAGTGACGCGCAGCGTGCGGCGACGGCCATGCCGCCCACTCCAGCCGGCGTCCCGGAAGCTGCATTGCGCATGCGCGCTAGCCGCTTCACTCATTGGGCGCCGGCTGAAGGGGAGGGACAGACACCGACACATACAGCGCGTACAGGTAACAGTGAGTATGGCGCCATCTTAAGTGAGGGCAGAGACGCTGGCAAGCAGTGTGAATGTAAAAATCCTATACATGTTATACTTAAATCGTATTTAGATGGACAGAAGGACGGTGTTATAAATACATTCACGCAATTTGAGTCGGTGGAGACAGTGTAATCCAAAAGATTATGGGGAACGCATCGCGTAGAAACATCAATTATTCAAACCTATAACGAGGAAAATGATAAATCTTTGCCCTATGGTGATTTCATGCGATGCATAGCCACAATCCAATAAATCATCATGCGGACCACACGGGGACAGAGTTATATTACAACACTCAAACATTTACTGTAGATAACAATGCATATACATCCTGAAGTAATTCCATCATATTGGATTAACAGTTAATAAACAGGTTAATGCGCACTGATCCCACAGCATAGTTCCATCATAAACATGAAAAATGTATAGTTCACAAGTAGATGACTCCCAGCAGTTCGCTCTCATCAAGCCCTGTATATAAAAAACATAAAGAAAAAGAAAAAATGTTCTTTAAAAATTTGACCATTAAAATCAAACAGAGAACAGAGATTCTCCAGCAAGGCAGCTCAGGTGAGTCTGGCGCCATAAAAAGATGACCATCTCCCTGTCACAGCACCTCCTGACGAAGCGAGTGTGAAACGCGCGTAGAGGTGCTGGGCAGTGTGGTCCTACAGGTAGTGGTCTTAAATAGCCTTATAATCTCTCCAGCAACCATTTGAATTTGGTTTTCCATCCCCCCCTCTCCCTCCTCTTCCCTATATGGGTGGTATGAGGACATTATCGGGTTCTCTTGGGGTATACCTATTGATGTGAAAACTGGCAAATTATCATTTGGAAAATGGCTCTAAATTCATTGCAGAATTTTGTGCTTTGAATTGTGTTACATGAAAAGGGTTTTTGCAATATCTATGTATTTGTATGGCATGGCAATGTATACACTATTTAATCTTGTCTTGTGATTTATTTATGTACCCCCTCTGGGTTTGCCACAGTATATCATACCATTGGCTTTATGAATTAACCTTTATTCTTGGGGTGCATATAATGATTCCAGTGTAACAAATGCATGCTCTGACTTTTTGTAAACCCAAAGTGGCTCTTTATGTGCACAACTCACATGCATCTGCATGGTGTGCTAAAATTACCAAACACTCTCTAGGGTTAGCTGGAGTACCAAATTTTGCATGATTATCCCGGACAACTTTTGGGATAATATTTATATGTCCTTTTACAGTATACTGTTGGTCTTATGACATCATCTCTGTTGCAAAAAAAAATTTTGATGTAGGCATATATTTAACCCTTTTTTTTTTGACCACTTTTTTATACCAAAAATCAAATACCACACTGTCCCAGGATTTTTTTCTGTGTTTTTAAGGGGTAATGATTTTATACTGTGTTTTTTGATATCCATCTCTAAATCATGTGATATATGTTGTTTTGATATCATGTTAATAAAATTTATACACTTGTTTGAAATTTTGGTGTAAAGTGTTTCTCTGATGTACTACGTGGTTATGCAGGTCTAATGTAGGTTTATATGCTGAGTTTGGTGGACATGCTCATATAATATATGATATGGATTTCTATTTCCGCTTTTGGATTTATTTTCTGTTTTTTGGTTTGGATTTAGGTTCCAGAATGGACTATAAAAGTAGGGATGGCTGTTGGATCACACAGTTGAGCGAGGTCTTCAGCGGCAGCTCTGGTCCGGCTCAAGTTTCAACCTCTATACAGTACCGTGAGTTGCAGAATAAATACAAGGATTTAGTCCATAAGCGCATGAGAGCATGGTGGAACAAGGCCTCTCTGGAGCAGTATCTTTCTAGGGGGATTACCCCCAGAGGTCTGAGGGTTCAAGTTTTTCCCTCCTTTGAGGTTGATGATGCCAATTTTAAAAAAAGATGGGAGGAGGCCTGTGGGTTGTGTTCCCGAACAATGTTGGAACTTCTTATCGGATTTGACAAAAAGAAAATTGAAACCTTGGAGGCCGAAATTGAGATAGTCAACTCTGAAATTAAACTGAAGATGTCTAAAGATGCCATAGATATCTTTGAAAAGGAAGTGCAGAAGGATTCCATGCGTTGGGAAAATGATATTAAACAATTTAAATTAAAGAAATTTCAGCGTGATATTGAGGATTATGATTCGGATAAGGTGTATAGGTGGCATCAGCCTAAGAGATTTAGATCAAGATCCAGATCTAGATCCTCCTATAGAAATTCTTCAGTGTCATCAGATGAATGTGCAAAGGGCCCTCCTGCTGGTCCCTCAGCAAACCAGAATGGTCCTGAGAGATTTAATATAGGCGGAGTGACAACTCGCAACAGTACCAAGAAGAAAGCTAATCAATCCGAGACTGGAGCTAAAGATCGTGGGACCAAGGATAGTTTACAGGTGATTAACTTGTCAGAGCTTTCACTCACACAGGATCAGATTGACGTTCTGCAGATGGGCCTGTCATTTTCGCCTGTGGCGAAATTTGACAGGTTTACTGCCATTAAGGATATCCAACTGTTTGGCCGGAAGCTTCTCTTTAAGAAATATTTTTCTAGGAGGAGTGATGCCGATTGGGCTACCCTGTCTACTCAGGATAGAGAAGTCGTTGAACTTTTGGAATCCTTGCTGGCAGAACAAGAGGAAACTATTACTTCTAAGTTTCCACAATCCATCAAGAAGAAGTCCTCTGCCTTTCCCCCATTGTCAGCCTGTCCCACTGTAGACCTATTCGTCAAATTGGTTATTCAAGATCTTCGCAAACTCCCTGAGATAAGATCCCATGATAATTTGAGCCAGGGACAAAGAAAAGCAATTGATGAATTATCAAAAATGCGGGATATAGTGGTGAAACAGGCTGACAAGGGGGGAAACGTAGTCATTTGGCCAACTGTTAAGTACGAGGCCGAGGCCTTCAGGCAGTTAAATAACCGTGACTGCTATCGGAAACTGGATAGTAATCCTTCTGCAGTATTCAAGTCAGAACTTGATGACATCCTTAAAAAAGCTTGCAGTGACAACATCATTCCTGTGGGCATCCTGGAGGGTCTTGTGAACCAATTTCCTATTGTACCAACTATATACTTTCTACCCAAGGTTCACAAGAGCCTCCAGGACCCCCCAGGAAGACCGATAGTCTCGGGTATTAATAGCTTATGCGAACCCGCCTGCAGATTTTTGGATCATTATTTGCAGCCTTTGATGCTTGACTTGCCCTCTTATATCCGGGACTCAGCTGACCTGTTGGTGCGGATACAAGACTTGCATTTGGATGATGACGTTATAATGATGACTGCTGATGTAGAATCATTATATACGTCTATCGCACACTCTGATGGATTGAGGGCTGTAGAATTTTATCTTAACACCACCTCTCTAGATAGTAATCTCATCTCCCTCCTGCTCACCCTGCTGAAATTTATCCTCACCCACAACTTTTTCCTGTTCAAGGGGCGCTACTATCTCCAGGAGAGGGGCACTGCTATGGGGGCGTCTTGTGCGCCCTCGTATGCGTGCCTCTTCCTGGGGTATTGGGAGCGCTCCATTCAATATCCTGACAGTGATAGAGGTTCAGTCTTGTTGTGGGTGAGGTATATAGATGATGTATTCATGATTTGGCAGGGTGGACAGGAGGAACTAGAGCAGTTTATGTGTTTTTTGAATGTCAACAATTCTAACATAAAATTAACTTATCATTGCAGCCCTAATTCAATAGAGTTTTTGGATATCAGAATAATGAGGGGAGTGGACGGTTCCGTTGTGACGGACATTTTCAGAAAAGGAACAGCAGTTAACTCCCTCCTCAGTGCAAAATCTTCTCATCCTCCGCAGGTCATCAATTCCATACCGACAGGTCAGTTTCTGAGAGCCCGTAGGGTTTGTTCGGATGATGTGTTATTTGAGAACCAGGCGGCGGACCTTAGGAGGCGGTTTAAGTCCCGCCATTATAATGATAGGTCGATCGAGTCTGGCTATGAGAGGGCAAGACATACCCCAAGGGATAATCTCCTTAAACCGAATAAGAGAGAATTAGATCAGAAAGTCAGATTCATTACGGCCTATCATTCTCAGTGGAGGGAAATGCATGAGGTTGTAGCACGTTATTGGCCCATACTTATGTCCGATAGTGATTTAGCGAAAGTCATCACGGCTGGGCCATCAGTTACGCCACGCAGGTCCAAAACAATTAAGGACATGATAGTAAAGAGCCACTATGTCCCACCCCCTTCTACATTTCTGGGTTTGACAAGGGGTCCCAAATGGGGCTCCTTTTCTTGTGGAGACTGTGGGGCCTGCCCTCAAATGGAGAGGTCTTTTACTTTTCATGATGCGTCTAACACCAAGTCCTATAAGATTGTGCATACAATTAACTGCAGGACAACCTTTGTTGTCTATTGGGCTAAGTGCCCCTGTGGGTTGATATATGTAGGGCTGACTTCCCGGGAATTCAGAGTTAGGATTCTTGAACACATTAGGGACATTAAAAAGGCTGCAAATGTGAAGACAGTAGAGGAATTAGAGGCTCTTAATAACATACCCAGGCACTTTTGGGAGAAACATAGCTGTAATTGGCGCCTCCTCAAATTTAGGGGTATAGATAGAGTTTATTTTGGAACGAGGGGAGGTGATCACAAGAAGGTACTGGCCCAGAAAGAGGTGAAGTGGATCACCATTTTGGAGACCATCAAGCCTCAGGGTCTGAATGATGTGGTGTCCTTCAAGCCCTTCTTGTGACCGCCTCCCATGTTGGTCATTTTTTTGACACTTGTCTTTGCTCCATGCTCCTGCCCGTGACCTTGTTCTCATGCGTTTTTTGTTTGGTATCTATCTTCCTTGTTTAATTGTGTTCTGTATATTACTCACTGTCTTGAGCTTGATCTGAGCTGCCTTGCTGGAGAATCTCTGTTCTCTGTTTGATTTTAATGGTCAAATTTTTAAAGAACATTTTTTCTTTTTCTTTATGTTTTTTATATACAGGGCTTGATGAGAGCGAACTGCTGGGAGTCATCTACTTGTGAACTATACATTTTTCATGTTTATGATGGAACTATGCTGTGGGATCAGTGCGCATTAACCTGTTTATTAACTGTTAATCCAATATGATGGAATTACTTCAGGATGTATATGCATTGTTATCTACAGTAAATGTTTGAGTGTTGTAATATAACTCTGTCCCCGTGTGGTCCGCATGATGAGTTATTGGATTGTGGCTATGCATCGCATGAAATCACCATAGGGCAAAGATTTATCATTTTCCTCGTTATAGGTTTGAATAATTGATGTTTCTACGCGATGCGTTCCCCATAATCTTTTGGATTACACTGTCTCCACCGACTCAAATTGCGTGAATGTATTTATAACACCGTCCTTCTGTCCATCTAAATACGATTTAAGTATAACATGTATAGGATTTTTACATTCACACTGCTTGCCAGCGTCTCTGCCCTCACTTAAGATGGCGCCATACTCACTGTTACCTGTACGCGCTGTATGTGTCGGTGTCTGTCCCTCCCCTTCAGCCGGCGCCCAATGAGTGAAGCGGCTAGCGCGCATGCGCAATGCAGCTTCCGGGACGCCGGCTGGAGTGGGCGGCATGGCCGTCGCCGCACGCTGCGCGTCACTGATGGGTCTCAGGTGAGTCTGGCGCCATAAAAAGATGACCATCTCCCTGTCACAGCACCTCCTGACGAAGCGAGTGTGAAACGCGCGTAGAGGTGCTGGGCAGTGTGGTCCTACAGGTAGTGGTCTTAAATAGCCTTATAATCTCTCCAGCAACCATTTGAATTTGGTTTTCCATCCCCCCCTCTCCCTCCTCTTCCCTATATGGGTGGTATGAGGACATTATCGGGTTCTCTTGGGGTATACCTATTGATGTGAAAACTGGCAAATTATCATTTGGAAAATGGCTCTAAATTCATTGCAGAATTTTGTGCTTTGAATTGTGTTACATGAAAAGGGTTTTTGCAATATCTATGTATTTGTATGGCATGGCAATGTATACACTATTTAATCTTGTCTTGTGATTTATTTATGTACCCCCTCTGGGTTTGCCACAGTATATCATACCATTGGCTTTATGAATTAACCTTTATTCTTGGGGTGCATATAATGATTCCAGTGTAACAAATGCATGCTCTGACTTTTTGTAAACCCAAAGTGGCTCTTTATGTGCACAACTCACATGCATCTGCATGGTGTGCTAAAATTACCAAACACTCTCTAGGGTTAGCTGGAGTACCAAATTTTGCATGATTATCCCGGACAACTTTTGGGATAATATTTATATGTCCTTTTACAGTATACTGTTGGTCTTATGACATCATCTCTGTTGCAAAAAAAAATTTTGATGTAGGCATATATTTAACCCTTTTTTTTTTGACCACTTTTTTATACCAAAAATCAAATACCACACTGTCCCAGGATTTTTTTCTGTGTTTTTAAGGGGTAATGATTTTATACTGTGTTTTTTGATATCCATCTCTAAATCATGTGATATATGTTGTTTTGATATCATGTTAATAAAATTTATACACTTGTTTGAAATTTTGGTGTAAAGTGTTTCTCTGATGTACTACGTGGTTATGCAGGTCTAATGTAGGTTTATATGCTGAGTTTGGTGGACATGCTCATATAATATATGATATGGATTTCTATTTCCGCTTTTGGATTTATTATCTCGGGATTGCAAGATAACCAAACAAAACTTTTAGTGGATTTCTACTTATTTTATTAAATATCATCTCCACCAAACAGGACAAGCTTGCATCTGTTATAGTTTTGGAGAAAAATGTGTTCATTTCATGTATGCGCGAAATGCCTTAAAAATGGCTTTAAAATGGATTTGGAGCATGGAGACGATTATCTCGGGATTGCAAGATAACCAAACAAAACTTTTAGTGGATTTCTACTTATTTTTATTAAATATCATCTCCACCAAACAGGACAAGCTTGCATCTGTTATAGTTTTGGAGAAAAATGTGTTCATTTCATGTATGCGCGAAATGCCTTAAAAATGGCTTTAAAATGGATTTGGAGCATGGAGACGATTATCTCGGGATTGCAAGATAACCAAACAAAACTTTTAGTGGATTTCTACTTATTTTATTAAATATCATCTCCACCAAACAGGACAAGCTTGCATCTGTTATAGTTTTGGAGAAAAATGTGTTCATTTCATGTATGCGCGAAATGCCTTAAAAATGGCTTTAAAATGGATTTGGAGCATGGAGACGATTATCTCGGGATTGCAAGATAACCAAACAAAACTTTTAGTGGATTTCTACTTATTTAATTAAATATCATCTCCACCAAACAGGACAAGCTTGCATCTGTTATAGTTTTGGAGAAAAATGTGTTCATTTCATGTATGCGCGAAATGCCTTAAAAATGGCTTTAAAATGGATTTGGAGCATGGAGACGATTATCTCGGGATTGCAAGATAACCAAACAAAACTTTTAGTGGATTTCTACTTATTTTATTAAATATCATCTCCACCAAACAGGACAAGCTTGCATCTGTTATAGTTTTGGAGAAAAATGTGTTCATTTCATGTATGCGCGAAATGCCTTAAAAATGGCTTTAAAATGGATTTGGAGCATGGAGACGATTATCTCGGGATTGCAAGATAACCAAACAAAACTTTTAGTGGATTTCTACTTATTTAATTAAATATCATCTCCACCAAACAGGACAAGCTTGCATCTGTTATAGTTTTGGAGAAAAATGTGTTCATTTCATGTATGCGCGAAATGCCTTAAAAATGGCTTTAAAATGGATTTGGAGCATGGAGACGATTATCTCGGGATTGCAAGATAACCAAACAAAACTTTTAGTGGATTTCTACTTATTTAATTAAATATCATCTCCACCAAACAGGACAAGCTTGCATCTGTTATAGTTTTGGAGAAAAATGTGTTCATTTCATTTATGCGCGAAATGCCTTAGAAATGGCTTTAAAATGGATTTGGAGCATGGAGACGATTATCTCGGGATTGCAAGATAACCAAACAAAACTTTTAGTGGATTTCTACTTATTTTATTAAATATCATCTCCACCAAACAGGACAAGCTTGCATCTGTTATAGTTTTGGAGAAAAATGTGTTCATTTCATGTATGCGCGAAATGCCTTAAAAATGGCTTTAAAATGGATTTGGAGCATGGAGACGATTATCTCGGGATTGCAAGATAACCAAACAAAACTTTTAGTGGATTTCTACTTATTTTATTAAATATCATCTCCACCAAACAGGACAAGCTTGCATCTGTTATAGTTTTGGAGAAAAATGTGTTCATTTCATGTATGCGCGAAATGCCTTAAAAATGGCTTTAAAATGGATTTGGAGCATGGAGACGATTATCTCGGGATTGCAAGATAACCAAACAAAACTTTTAGTGGATTTCTACTTATTTAATTAAATATCATCTCCACCAAACAGGACAAGCTTGCATCTGTTATAGTTTTGGAGAAAAATGTGTTCATTTCATGTATGCGCGAAATGCCTTAAAAATGGCTTTAAAATGGATTTGGAGCATGGAGACGATTATCTCGGGATTGCAAGATAACCAAACAAAACTTTTAGTGGATTTCTACTTATTTAATTAAATATCATCTCCACCAAACAGGACAAGCTTGCATCTGTTATAGTTTTGGAGAAAAATGTGTTCATTTCATTTATGCGCGAAATGCCTTAGAAATGGCTTTAAAATGGATTTGGAGCATGGAGACGATTATCTCGGGATTGCAAGATAACCAAACAAAACTTTTAGTGGATTTCTACTTATTTTATTAAATATCATCTCCACCAAACAGGACAAGCTTGCATCTGTTATAGTTTTGGAGAAAAATGTGTTCATTTCATGTATGCGCGAAATGCCTTAAAAATGGCTTTAAAATGGATTTGGAGCATGGAGACGATTATCTCGGGATTGCAAGATAACCAAACAAAACTTTTAGTGGATTTCTACTTATTTTATTAAATATCATCTCCACCAAACAGGACAAGCTTGCATCTGTTATAGTTTTGGAGAAAAATGTGTTCATTTCATTTATGCGCGAAATGCCTTAGAAATGGCTTTAAAATGGATTTGGAGCATGGAGACGATTATCTCGGGATTGCAAGATAACCAAACAAAACTTTTAGTGGATTTCTACTTATTTTATTAAATATCATCTCCACCAAACAGGACAAGCTTGCATCTGCTATAGTTTTGGAGAAAAATGTGTTCATTTCATGTATGCGCGAAATGCCTTAAAAATGGCTTTAAAATGGATTTGGAGCATGGAGACGATTATCTCGGGATTGCAAGATAACCAAACAAAACTTTTAGTGGATTTCTACTTATTTTATTAAATATCATCTCCACCAAACAGGACAAGCTTGCATCTGTTATAGTTTTGGAGAAAAATGTGTTCATTTCATGTATGCGCGAAATGCCTTAAAAATGGCTTTAAAATGGATTTGGAGCATGGAGACGATTATCTCGGGATTGCAAGATAACCAAACAAAACTTTTAGTGGATTTCTACTTATTTAATTAAATATCATCTCCACCAAACAGGACAAGCTTGCATCTGTTATAGTTTTGGAGAAAAATGTGTTCATTTCATGTATGCGCGAAATGCCTTAAAAATGGCTTTAAAATGGATTTGGAGCATGGAGACGATTATCTCAGGATTGCAAGATAACCAAACAAAACTTTTAGTGGATTTCTACTTATTTTATTAAATATCATCTCCACCAAACAGGACAAGCTTGCATCTGTTATAGTTTTGGAGAAAAATGTGTTCATTTCATTTATGCGCGAAATGCCTTAGAAATGGCTTTAAAATGGATTTGGAGCATGGAGACGATTATCTCGGGATTGCAAGATAACCAAACAAAACTTTTAGTGGATTTCTACTTATTTTATTAAATATCATCTCCACCAAACAGGACAAGCTTGCATCTGTTATAGTTTTGGAGAAAAATGTGTTCATTTCATGTATGCGCGAAATGCCTTAAAAATGGCTTTAAAATGGATTTGGAGCATGGAGACGATTATCTCGGGATTGCAAGATAACCAAACAAAACTTTTAGTGGATTTCTACTTATTTAATTAAATATCATCTCCACCAAACAGGACAAGCTTGCATCTGTTATAGTTTTGGAGAAAAATGTGTTCATTTCATTTATGCGCGAAATGCCTTAGAAATGGCTTTAAAATGGATTTGGAGCATGGAGACGATTATCTCGGGATTGCAAGATAACCAAACAAAACTTTTAGTTGATTTCTACTTATTTTATTAAATATCATCTCCACCAAACAGGACAAGCTTGCATCTGTTATAGTTTTGGAGAAAAATGTGTTCATTTCATGTATGCGCGAAATGCCTTAAAAATGGCTTTAAAATGGATTTGGAGCATGGAGACGATTATCTCGGGATTGCAAGATAACCAAACAAAACTTTTAGTGGATTTCTACTTATTTTATTAAATATCATCTCCACCAAACAGGACAAGCTTGCATCTGTTATAGTTTTGGAGAAAAATGTGTTCATTTCATGTATGCGCGAAATGCCTTAAAAATGGCTTTAAAATGGATTTGGAGCATGGAGACGATTATCTCGGGATTGCAAGATAACCAAACAAAACTTTTAGTGGATTTCTACTTATTTTATTAAATATCATCTCCACCAAACAGGACAAGCTTGCATCTGTTATAGTTTTGGAGAAAAATGTGTTCATTTCATGTATGCGCGAAATGCCTTAAAAATGGCTTTAAAATGGATTTGGAGCATGGAGACGATTATCTCGGGATTGCAAGATAACCAAACAAAACTTTTAGTGGATTTCTACTTATTTTATTAAATATCATCTCCACCAAACAGGACAAGCTTGCATCTGTTATAGTTTTGGAGAAAAATGTGTTCATTTCATGTATGCGCGAAATGCCTTAAAAATGGCTTTAAAATGGATTTGGAGCATGGAGACGATTATCTCGGGATTGCAAGATAACCAAACAAAACTTTTAGTGGATTTCTACTTATTTAATTAAATATCATCTCCACCAAACAGGACAAGCTTGCATCTGTTATAGTTTTGGAGAAAAATGTGTTCATTTCATGTATGCGCGAAATGCCTTAAAAATGGCTTTAAAATGGATTTGGAGCATGGAGACGATTATCTCGGGATTGCAAGATAACCAAACAAAACTTTTAGTGGATTTCTACTTATTTTATTAAATATCATCTCCACCAAACAGGACAAGCTTGCATCTGTTATAGTTTTGGAGAAAAATGTGTTCATTTCATGTATGCGCGAAATGCCTTAAAAATGGCTTTAAAATGGATTTGGAGCATGGAGACGATTATCTCGGGATTGCAAGATAACCAAACAAAACTTTTAGTGGATTTCTACTTATTTAATTAAATATCATCTCCACCAAACAGGACAAGCTTGCATCTGTTATAGTTTTGGAGAAAAATGTGTTCATTTCATGTATGCGCGAAATGCCTTAAAAATGGCTTTAAAATGGATTTGGAGCATGGAGACGATTATCTCAGGATTGCAAGATAACCAAACAAAACTTTTAGTGGATTTCTACTTATTTTATTAAATATCATCTCCACCAAACAGGACAAGCTTGCATCTGTTATAGTTTTGGAGAAAAATGTGTTCATTTCATTTATGCGCGAAATGCCTTAGAAATGGCTTTAAAATGGATTTGGAGCATGGAGACGATTATCTCGGGATTGCAAGATAACCAAACAAAACTTTTAGTGGATTTCTACTTATTTTATTAAATATCATCTCCACCAAACAGGACAAGCTTGCATCTGTTATAGTTTTGGAGAAAAATGTGTTCATTTCATGTATGCGCGAAATGCCTTAAAAATGGCTTTAAAATGGATTTGGAGCATGGGGACGATTATCTCGGGATTGCAAGATAACCAAACAAAACTTTTAGTGGATTTCTACTTATTTCATTAAATATCATCTCCACCAAACAGGACAAGCTTGCATCTGTTATAGTTTTGGAGAAAAATGTGTTCATTTCATTTATGCGCGAAATGCCTTAGAAATGGCTTTAAAATGGATTTGGAGCATGGAGACGATTATCTCGGGATTGCAAGATAACCAAACAAAACTTTTAGTGGATTTCTACTTATTTTATTAAATATCATCTCCACCAAACAGGACAAGCTTGCATCTGTTATAGTTTTGGAGAAAAATGTGTTCATTTCATGTATGCGCGAAATGCCTTAAAAATGGCTTTAAAATGGATTTGGAGCATGGAGACGATTATCTCGGGATTGCAAGATAACCAAACAAAACTTTTAGTGGATTTCTACTTATTTTATTAAATATCATCTCCACCAAACAGGACAAGCTTGCATCTGTTATAGTTTTGGAGAAAAATGTGTTCATTTCATGTATGCGCGAAATGCCTTAAAAATGGCTTTAAAATGGATTTGGAGCATGGAGACGATTATCTCGGGATTGCAAGATAACCAAACAAAACTTTTAGTGGATTTCTACTTATTTTATTAAATATCATCTCCACCAAACAGGACAAGCTTGCATCTGTTATAGTTTTGGAGAAAAATGTGTTCATTTCATGTATGCGCGAAATGCCTTAAAAATGGCTTTAAAATGGATTTGGAGCATGGAGACGATTATCTCGGGATTGCAAGATAACCAAACAAAACTTTTAGTGGATTTCTACTTATTTTATTAAATATCATCTCCACCAAACAGGACAAGCTTGCATCTGTTATAGTTTTGGAGAAAAATGTGTTCATTTCATGTATGCGCGAAATGCCTTAAAAATGGCTTTAAAATGGATTTGGAGCATGGAGACGATTATCTCGGGATTGCAAGATAACCAAACAAAACTTTTAGTGGATTTCTACTTATTTAATTAAATATCATCTCCACCAAACAGGACAAGCTTGCATCTGTTATAGTTTTGGAGAAAAATGTGTTCATTTCATGTATGCGCGAAATGCCTTAAAAATGGCTTTAAAATGGATTTGGAGCATGGAGACGATTATCTCGGGATTGCAAGATAACCAAACAAAACTTTTAGTGGATTTCTACTTATTTTATTAAATATCATCTCCACCAAACAGGACAAGCTTGCATCTGTTATAGTTTTGGAGAAAAATGTGTTCATTTCATGTATGCGCGAAATGCCTTAAAAATGGCTTTAAAATGGATTTGGAGCATGGAGACGATTATCTCGGGATTGCAAGATAACCAAACAAAACTTTTAGTGGATTTCTACTTATTTAATTAAATATCATCTCCACCAAACAGGACAAGCTTGCATCTGTTATAGTTTTGGAGAAAAATGTGTTCATTTCATTTATGCGCGAAATGCCTTAGACATGGCTTTAAAATGGATTTGGAGCATGGAGACGATTATCTCGGGATTGCAAGATAACCAAACAAAACTTTTAGTGGATTTCTACTTATTTTATTAAATATCATCTCCACCAAACAGGACAAGCTTGCATCTGTGATAGTTTTGGAGAAAAATGTGTTCATTTCATGTATGCGCGAAATGCCTTAAAAATGGCTTTAAAATGGATTTGGAGCATGGAGACGATTATCTCGGGATTGCAAGATAACCAAACAAAACTTTTAGTGGATTTCTACTTATTTAATTAAATATCATCTCCACCAAACAGGACAAGCTTGCATCTGTTATAGTTTTGGAGAAAAATGTGTTCATTTCATGTATGCGCGAAATGCCTTAAAAATGGCTTTAAAATGGATTTGGAGCATGGAGACGATTATCTCGGGATTGCAAGATAACCAAACAAAACTTTTAGTGGATTTCTACTTATTTTATTAAATATCATCTCCACCAAACAGGACAAGCTTGCATCTGTTATAGTTTTGGAGAAAAATGTGTTCATTTCATTTATGCGCGAAATGCCTTAGAAATGGCTTTAAAATGGATTTGGAGCATGGAGACGATTATCTCGGGATTGCAAGATAACCAAACAAAACTTTTAGTGGATTTCTACTTATTTTATTAAATATCATCTCCACCAAACAGGACAAGCTTGCATGTGTTATAGTTTTGGAGAAAAATGTGTTCATTTCATGTATGCGCGAAATGCCTTAAAAATGGCTTTAAAATGGATTTGGAGCATGGAGACGATTATCTCGGGATTGCAAGATAACCAAACAAAACTTTTAGTGGATTTCTACTTATTTAATTAAATATCATCTCCACCAAACAGGACAAGCTTGCATCTGTTATAGTTTTGGAGAAAAATGTGTTCATTTCATTTATGCGCGAAATGCCTTAGAAATGGCTTTAAAATGGATTTGGAGCATGGAGACGATTATCTCGGGATTGCAAGATAACCAAACAAAACTTTTAGTGGATTTCTACTTATTTTATTAAATATCATCTCCACCAAACAGGACAAGCTTGCATCTGTTATAGTTTTGGAGAAAAATGTGTTCATTTCATGTATGCGCGAAATGCCTTAAAAATGGCTTTAAAATGGATTTGGAGCATGGAGACGATTATCTCGGGATTGCAAGATAACCAAACAAAACTTTTAGTGGATTTCTACTTATTTAATTAAATATCATCTCCACCAAACAGGACAAGCTTGCATCTGTTATAGTTTTGGAGAAAAATGTGTTCATTTCATTTATGCGCGAAATGCCTTAGACATGGCTTTAAAATGGATTTGGAGCATGGAGACGATTATCTCGGGATTGCAAGATAACCAAACAAAACTTTTAGTGGATTTCTACTTATTTTATTAAATATCATCTCCACCAAACAGGACAAGCTTGCATCTGTTATAGTTTTGGAGAAAAATGTGTTCATTTCATGTATGCGCGAAATGCCTTAAAAATGGCTTTAAAATGGATTTGGAGCATGGAGACGATTATCTCGGGATTGCAAGATAACCAAACAAAACTTTTAGTGGATTTCTACTTATTTTATTAAATATCATCTCCACCAAACAGGACAAGCTTGCATCTGTTATAGTTTTGGAGAAAAATGTGTTCATTTCATTTATGCGCGAAATGCCTTAGAAATGGCTTTAAAATGGATTTGGAGAATGGAGACGATTATCTCGGGATTGCAAGATAACCAAACAAAACTTTTAGTGGATTTCTACTTATTTTATTAAATATCATCTCCACCAAACAGGACAAGCTTGCATCTGTTATAGTTTTGGAGAAAAATGTGTTCATTTCATGTATGCGCGAAATGCCTTAAAAATGGCTTTAAAATGGATTTGGAGCATGGAGACGATTATCTCGGGATTGCAAGATAACCAAACAAAACTTTTAGTGGATTTCTACTTATTTTATTAAATATCATCTCCACCAAACAGGACAAGCTTGCATCTGTTATAGTTTTGGAGAAAAATGTGTTCATTTCATGTATGCGCGAAATGCCTTAAAAATGGCTTTAAAATGGATTTGGAGCATGGAGACGATTATCTCGGGATTGCAAGATAACCAAACAAAACTTTTAGTGGATTTCTACTTATTTTATTAAATATCATCTCCACCAAACAGGACAAGCTTGCATCTGTTATAGTTTTGGAGAAAAATGTGTTCATTTCATGTATGCGCGAAATGCCTTAAAAATGGCTTTAAAATGGATTTGGAGCATGGAGACGATTATCTCGGGATTGCAAGATAACCAAACAAAACTTTTAGTGGATTTCTACTTATTTTATTAAATATCATCTCCACCAAACAGGACAAGCTTGCATCTGTTATAGTTTTGGAGAAAAATGTGTTCATTTCATGTATGCGCGAAATGCCTTAAAAATGGCTTTAAAATGGATTTGGAGCATGGAGACGATTATCTCGGGATTGCAAGATAACCAAACAAAACTTTTAGAGGATTTCTACTTATTTTATTAAATATCATCTCCACCAAACAGGACAAGCTTGCATCTGTTATAGTTTTGGAGAAAAATGTGTTCATTTCATGTATGCGCGAAATGCCTTAAAAATGGCTTTAAAATGGATTTGGAGCATGGAGACGATTATCTCGGGATTGCAAGATAACCAAACAAAACTTTTAGTGGATTTCTACTTATTTTATTAAATATCATCTCCACCAAACAGGACAAGCTTGCATCTGTTATAGTTTTGGAGAAAAATGTGTTCATTTCATGTATGCGCGAAATGCCTTAAAAATGGCTTTAAAATGGATTTGGAGCATGGAGACGATTATCTCGGGATTGCAAGATAACCAAACAAAACTTTTAGTGGATTTCTACTTATTTAATTAAATATCATCTCCACCAAACAGGACAAGCTTGCATCTGTTATAGTTTTGGAGAAAAATGTGTTCATTTCATTTATGCGCGAAATGCCTTAGAAATGGCTTTAAAATGGATTTGGAGCATGGAGACGATTATCTCGGGATTGCAAGATAACCAAACAAAACTTTTAGTGGATTTCTACTTATTTTATTAAATATCATCTCCACCAAACAGGACAAGCTTGCATCTGTTATAGTTTTGGAGAAAAATGTGTTCATTTCATGTATGCGCGAAATGCCTTAAAATGGCTTTAAAATGGATTTGGAGCATGGAGACGATTATCTCGGGATTGCAAGATAACCAAACAAAACTTTTAGTGGATTTCTACTTATTTAATTAAATATCATCTCCACCAAACAGGACAAGCTTGCATCTGTTATAGTTTTGGAGAAAAATGTGTTCATTTCATTTATGCGCGAAATGCCTTAGAAATGGCTTTAAAATGGATTTGGAGCATGGAGACGATTATCTCGGGATTGCAAGATAACCAAACAAAACTTTTAGTGGATTTCTACTTATTTTATTAAATATCATCTCCACCAAACAGGACAAGCTTGCATCTGTTATAGTTTTGGAGAAAAATGTGTTCATTTCATGTATGCGCGAAATGCCTTAAAAATAGCTTTAAAATGGATTTGGAGCATGGGGACGATTATCTCGGGATTGCAAGATAACCAAACAAAACTTTTAGTGGATTTCTACTTATTTTATTAAATATCATCTCCACCAAACAGGACAAGCTTGCATCTGTTATAGTTTTGGAGAAAAATGTGTTCATTTCATTTATGCGCGAAATGCCTTAGAAATGGCTTTAAAATGGATTTGGAGCATGGAGACGATTATCTCGGGATTGCAAGATAACCAAACACAACTTTTAGTGGATTTCTACTTATTTTATTAAATATCATCTCCACCAAACAGGACAAGCTTGCATCTGTTATAGTTTTGGAGAAAAATGTGTTCATTTCATGTATGCGCGAAATGCCTTAAAAATGGCTTTAAAATGGATTTGGAGCATGGAGACGATTATCTCGGGATTGCAAGATAACCAAACAAAACTTTTAGTGGATTTCTACTTATTTTATTAAATATCATCTCCACCAAACAGGACAAGCTTGCATCTGTTATAGTTTTGGAGAAAAATGTGTTCATTTCATTTATGCGCGAAATGCCTTAGAAATGGCTTTAAAATGGATTTGGAGCATGGAGACGATTATCTCGGGATTGCAAGATAACCAAACAAAACTTTTAATGGATTTCTACTTATTTTATTAAATATCATCTCCACCAAACAGGACAAGCTTGCATCTGTTATAGTTTTGGAGAAAAATGTGTTCATTTCATGTATGCGCGAAATGCCTTAAAAATGGCTTTAAAATGGATTTGGAGCATGGAGACGATTATCTCGGGATTGCAAGATAACCAAACAAAACTTTTAGTGGATTTCTACTTATTTTATTAAATATCATCTCCACCAAACAGGACAAGCTTGCATCTGTTATAGTTTTGGAGAAAAATGTGTTCATTTCATGTATGCGCGAAATGCCTTAAAAATGGCTTTAAAATGGATTTGGAGCATGGAGACGATTATCTCGGGATTGCAAGATAACCAAACAAAACTTTTAGTGGATTTCTACTTATTTATTAAATATCATCTCCACCAAACAGGACAAGCTTGCATCTGTTATAGTTTTGGAGAAAAATGTGTTCATTTCATTTATGCGCGAAATGCCTTAGAAATGGCTTTAAAATGGATTTGGAGCATGGAGACGATTATCTCGGGATTGCAAGATAACCAAACAAAACTTTTAGTGGATTTCTACTTATTTTATTAAATATCATCTCCACCAAACAGGACAAGCTTGCATCTGTTATAGTTTTGGAGAAAAATGTGTTCATTTCATTTATGCGCGAAATGCCTTAGAAATGGCTTTAAAATGGATTTGGAGCATGGAGACGATTATCTCGGGATTGCAAGATAACCAAACAAAACTTTTAGTGGATTTCTACTTATTTTATTAAATATCATCTCCACCAAACAGGAGAAGCTTGCATCTGTTATAGTTTTGGAGAAAAATGTGTTCATTTCATGTATGCGCGAAATGCCTTAAAAATGGCTTTAAAATGGATTTGGAGCATGGAGACGATTATCTCGGGATTGCAAGATAACCAAACAAAACTTTTAGTGGATTTCTACTTATTTTATTAAATATCATCTCCACCAAACAGGACAAGCTTGCATCTGTTATAGTTTTGTAGAAAAATGTGTTCATTTCATGTATGCGCGAAATGCCTTAAAAATGGCTTTAAAATGGATTTGGAGCATGGAGACGATTATCTCGGGATTGCAAGATAACCAAACAAAACTTTTAGTGGATTTCTACTTATTTTATTAAATATCATCTCCACCAAACAGGACAAGCTTGCATCTGTTATAGTTTTGGAGAAAAATGTGTTCATTTCATGTATGCGCGAAATGCCTTAAAAATGGCTTTAAAATGGATTTGGAGCATGGAGACGATTATCTCGGGATTGCAAGATAACCAAACAAAACTTTTAGTGGATTTCTACTTATTTTATTAAATATCATCTCCACCAAACAGGACAAGCTTGCATCTGTTATAGTTTTGGAGAAAAATGTGTTCATTTCATGTATGCGCGAAATGCCTTAAAAATGGCTTTAAAATGGATTTGGAGCATGGAGACGATTATCTCGGGATTGCAAGATAACCAAACAAAACTTTTAGTGGATTTCTACTTATTTTATTAAATATCATCTCCACCAAACAGGACAAGCTTGCATCTGTTATAGTTTTGGAGAAAAATGTGTTCATTTCATGTATGCGCGAAATGCCTTAAAAATGGCTTTAAAATGGATTTGGAGCATGGAGACGATTATCTCGGGATTGCAAGATAACCAAACAAAACTTTTAGTGGATTTCTACTTATTTTATTAAATATCATCTCCACAAAACAGGACAAGCTTGCATCTGTTATAGTTTTGGAGAAAAATGTGTTCATTTCATTTATGCGCGAAATGCCTTAGAAATGGCTTTAAAATGGATTTGGAGCATGGAGACGATTATCTCGGGATTGCAAGATAACCAAACAAAACTTTTAGTGGATTTCTACTTATTTTATTAAATATCATCTCCACCAAACAGGACAAGCTTGCATCTGTTATAGTTTTGGAGAAAAATGTGTTCATTTCATTTATGCGCGAAATGCCTTAAAAATGGCTTTAAAATGGATTTGGAGCATGGAGACGATTATCTCGGGATTGCAAGATAACCAAACAAAACTTTTAGTGGATTTCTACTTATTTTATTAAATATCATCTCCACCAAACAGGACAAGCTTGCATCTGTTATAGTTTTGGAGAAAAATGTGTTCATTTCATGTATTCGCGAAATGCCTTAAAAATGGATTTGGAGCATGGAGACGATTATCTCGGGATTGCAAGATAACCAAACAAAACTTTTAGTGGATTTCTACTTATTTAATTAAATATCATCTCCACCAAACAGGACAAGCTTGCATCTGTTATAGTTTTGGAGAAAAATGTGTTCATTTCATTTATGCGCGAAATGCCTTAGAAATGGCTTTAAAATGGATTTGGAGCATGGAGACGATTATCTCGGGATTGCAAGATAACCAAACAAAACTTTTAGTGGATTTCTACTTATTTTATTAAATATCATCTCCACCAAACAGGACAAGCTTGCATCTGTTATAGTTTTGGAGAAAAATGTGTTCATTTCATGTATGCGCGAAATGCCTTAAAAATGGCTTTAAAATGGATTTGGAGCATGGAGACGATTATCTCGGGATTGCAAGATAACCAAACAAAACTTTTAGTGGATTTCTACTTATTTTATTAAATATCATCTCCACCAAACAGGACAAGCTTGCATCTGTTATAGTTTTGGAGAAAAATGTGTTCATTTCATTTATGCGCGAAATGCCTTAGAAATGGCTTTAAAATGGATTTGGAGCATGGAGACGATTATCTCGGGATTGCAAGATAACCAAACAAAACTTTTAGTGGATTTCTACTTATTTTATTAAATATCATCTCCACCAAACAGGACAAGCTTGCATCTGTTATAGTTTTGGAGAAAAATGTGTTCATTTCATGTATGCGCGAAATGCCTTAAAAATGGCTTTAAAATGGATTTGGAGCATGGAGACGATTATCTCGGGATTGCAAGATAACCAAACAAAACTTTTAGTGGATTTCTACTTATTTAATTAAATATCATCTCCACCAAACAGGACAAGCTTGCATCTGTTATAGTTTTGGAGAAAAATGTGTTCATTTCATTTATGCGCGAAATGCCTTAGAAATGGCTTTAAAATGGATTTGGAGCATGGAGACGATTATCTCGGGATTGCAAGATAACCAAACAAAACTTTTAGTGGATTTCTACTTATTTTATTAAATATCATCTCCACCAAACAGGACAAGCTTGCATCTGTTATAGTTTTGGAGAAAAATGTGTTCATTTCATGTATGCGCGAAATGCCTTAAAAATGGCTTTAAAATGGATTTGGAGCATGGAGACGATTATCTCGGGATTGCAAGATAACCAAACAAAACTTTTAGTGGATTTCTACTTATTTTATTAAATATCATCTCCACCAAACAGGACAAGCTTGCATCTGTTATAGTTTTGGAGAAAAATGTGTTCATTTCATTTATGCGCGAAATGCCTTAGAAATGGCTTTAAAATGGATTTGGAGCATGGAGACGATTATCTCGGGATTGCAAGATAACCAAACAAAACTTTTAGTGGATTTCTACTTATTTTATTAAATATCATCTCCACCAAACAGGACAAGCTTGCATCTGTTATAGTTTTGGAGAAAAATGTGTTCATTTCATGTATGCGCGAAATGCCTTAAAAATGGCTTTAAAATGGATTTGGAGCATGGAGACGATTATCTCGGGATTGCAAGATAACCAAACAAAACTTTTAGTGGATTTCTACTTATTTAATTAAATATCATCTCCACCAAACAGGACAAGCTTGCATCTGTTATAGTTTTGGAGAAAAATGTGTTCATTTCATTTATGCGCGAAATGCCTTAGAAATGGCTTTAAAATGGATTTGGAGCATGGAGACGATTATCTCGGGATTGCAAGATAACCAAACAAAACTTTTAGTGGATTTCTACTTATTTTATTAAATATCATCTCCACCAAACAGGACAAGCTTGCATCTGTTATAGTTTTGGAGAAAAATGTGTTCATTTCATGTATGCGCGAAATGCCTTAAAAATGGATTTGGAGCATGGAGACGATTATCTCGGGATTGCAAGATAACCAAACAAAACTTTTAGTGGATTTCTACTTATTTAATTAAATATCATCTCCACCAAACAGGACAAGCTTGCATCTGTTATAGTTTTGGAGAAAAATGTGTTCATTTCATTTATGCGCGAAATGCCTTAGAAATGGCTTTAAAATGGATTTGGAGCATGGAGACGATTATCTCGGGATTGCAAGATAACCAAACAAAACTTTTAGTGGATTTCTACTTATTTTATTAAATATCATCTCCACCAAACAGGACAAGCTTGCATCTGTTATAGTTTTGGAGAAAAATGTGTTCATTTCATGTATGCGCGAAATGCCTTAAAAATGGCTTTAAAATGGATTTGGAGCATGGAGACGATTATCTCGGGATTGCAAGATAACCAAACAAAACTTTTAGTGGATTTCTACTTATTTAATTAAATATCATCTCCACCAAACAGGACAAGCTTGCATCTGTTATAGTTTTGGAGAAAAATGTGTTCATTTCATTTATGCGCGAAATGCCTTAGAAATGGCTTTAAAATGGATTTGGAGCATGGAGACGAATATCTCGGGATTGCAAGATAACCAAACAAAACTTTTAGTGGATTTCTACTTATTTTATTAAATATCATCTCCACCAAACAGGACAAGCTTGCATCTGTTATAGTTTTGGAGAAAAATGTGTTCATTTCATGTATGCGCGAAATGCCTTAAAAATGGCTTTAAAATGGATTTGGAGCATGGAGACGATTATCTCGGGATTGCAAGATAACCAAACAAAACTTTTAGTGGATTTCTACTTATTTTATTAAATATCATCTCCACCAAACAGGACAAGCTTGCATCTGTTATAGTTTTGGAGAAAAATGTGTTCATTTCATTTATGCGCGAAATGCCTTAGAAATGGCTTTAAAATGGATTTGGAGCATGGAGACGATTATCTCGGGATTGCAAGATAACCAAACAAAACTTTTAGTGGATTTCTACTTATTTTATTAAATATCATCTCCACCAAACAGGACAAGCTTGCATCTGTTATAGTTTTGGAGAAAAATGTGTTCATTTCATGTATGCGCGAAATGCCTTAAAAATGGCTTTAAAATGGATTTGGAGCATGGAGACAATTATCTCGGGATTGCAAGATAACCAAACAAAACTTTTAGTGGATTTCTACTTATTTTATTAAATATCATCTCCACCAAACAGGACAAGCTTGCATCTGTTATAGTTTTGGAGAAAAATGTGTTCATTTCATGTATGCGCGAAATGCCTTAAAAATGGCTTTAAAATGGATTTGGAGCATGGAGACGATTATCTCGGGATTGCAAGATAACCAAACAAAACTTTTAGTGGATTTCTACTTATTTTATTAAATATCATCTCCACGAAACAGGACAAGCTTGCATCTGTTATAGTTTTGGAGAAAAATGTGTTCATTTCATGTATGCGCGAAATGCCTTAAAAATGGCTTTAAAATGGATTTGGAGCATGGAGACGATTATCTCGGGATTGCAAGATAACCAAACAAACCTTTTAGTGGATTTCTACTTATTTAATTAAATATCATCTCCACCAAACAGGACAAGCTTGCATCTGTTATAGTTTTGGAGAAAAATGTGTTCATTTCATGTATGCGCGAAATGCCTTAAAAATGGCTTTAAAATGGATTTGGAGCATGGAGACGATTATCTCGGGATTGCAAGATAACCAAACAAAACTTTTAGTGGATTTCTACTTATTTAATTAAATATCATCTCCACCAAACAGGACAAGCTTGCATCTGTTATAGTTTTGGAGAAAAATGTGTTCATTTCATTTATGCGCGAAATGCCTTAAAAATGGCTTTAAAATGGATTTGGAGCATGGAGACGATTATCTCGGGATTGCAAGATAACCAAACAAAACTTTTAGTGGATTTCTACTTATTTTATTAAATATCATCTCCACCAAACAGGACAAGCTTGCATCTGTTATAGTTTTGGAGAAAAATGTGTTCATTTCATGTATGCGCGAAATTCCTTAAAAATGGCTTTAAAATGGATTTGGAGCATGGAGACGATTATCTCGGGATTGCAAGATAACCAAACAAAACTTTTAGTGGATTTCTACTTATTTAATTAAATATCATCTCCACCAAACAGGACAAGCTTGCATCTGTTATAGTTTTGGAGAAAAATGTGTTCATTTCATTTATGCGCGAAATGCCTTAGAAATGGCTTTAAAATGGATTTGGAGCATGGAGACGATTATCTCGGGATTGCAAGATAACCAAACAAAACTTTTAGTGGATTTCTACTTATTTTATTAAATATCATCTCCACCAAACAGGACAAGCTTGCATCTGTTATAGTTTTGGAGAAAAATGTGTTCATTTCATTTATGCGCGAAATGCCTTAAAAATGGCTTTAAAATGGATTTGGAGCATGGAGACGATTATCTCGGGATTGCAAGATAACCAAACAAAACTTTTAGTGGATTTCTACTTATTTAATTAAATATCATCTCCACCAAACAGGACAAGCTTGCATCTGTTATAGTTTTGGAGAAAAATGTGTTCATTTCATGTATGCGCGAAATTCCTTAAAAATGGCTTTAAAATGGATTTGGAGCATGGAGACGATTATCTCGGGATTGCAAGATAACCAAACAAAACTTTTAGTGGATTTCTACTTATTTAATTAAATATCATCTCCACCAAACAGGACAAGCTTGCATCTGTTATAGTTTTGGAGAAAAATGTGTTCATTTCATTTATGCGCGAAATGCCTTAGAAATGGCTTTAAAATGGATTTGGAGCATGGAGACGATTATCTCGGGATTGCAAGATAACCAAACAAAACTTTTAGTGGATTTCTACTTATTTTATTAAATATCATCTCCACCAAACAGGACAAGCTTGCATCTGTTATAGTTTTGGAGAAAAATGTGTTCATTTCATGTATGCGCGAAATGCCTTAAAAATGGCTTTAAAATGGATTTGGAGCATGGAGACGATTATCTCGGGATTGCAAGATAACCAAACAAAACTTTTAGTGGATTTCTACTTATTTAATTAAATATCATCTCCACCAAACAGGACAAGCTTGCATCTGTTATAGTTTTGGAGAAAAATGTGTTCATTTCATTTATGCGCGAAATGCCTTAGAAATGGCTTTAAAATGGATTTGGAGCATGGCGACGATTATCTCGGGATTGCAAGATAACCAAACAAAACTTTTAGTGGATTTCTACTTATTTTATTAAATATCATCTCCACCAAACAGGACAAGCTTGCATCTGTTATAGTTTTGGAGAAAAATGTGTTCATTTCATGTATGCGCGAAATGCCTTAAAAATGGCTTTAAAATGGATTTGGAGCATGGAGACGATTATCTCGGGATTGCAAGATAACCAAACAAAACTTTTAGTGGATTTCTACTTATTTTATTAAATATCATCTCCACCAAACAGGACAAGCTTGCATCTGTTATAGTTTTGGAGAAAAATGTGTTCATTTCATGTATGCGCGAAATGCCTTAAAAATGGCTTTAAAATGGATTTGGAGCATGGAGACGATTATCTCGGGATTGCAAGATAACCAAACAAAACTTTTAGTGGATTTCTACTTATTTAATTAAATATCATCTCCACCAAACAGGACAAGCTTGCATCTGTTATAGTTTTGGAGAAAAATGTGTTCATTTCATTTATGCGCGAAATGCCTTAGAAATGGCTTTAAAATGGATTTGGAGCATGGAGACGATTATCTCGGGATTGCAAGATAACCAAACAAAACTTTTAGTGGATTTCTACTTATTTTATTAAATATCATCTCCACCAAACAGGACAAGCTTGCATCTGTTATAGTTTTGGAGAAAAATGTGTTCATTTCATGTATGCGCGAAATGCCTTAAAAATGGCTTTAAAATGGATTTGGAGCATGGAGACGATTATCTCGGGATTGCAAGATAACCAAACAAAACTTTTAGTGGATTTCTACTTATTTTATTAAATATCATCTCCACCAAACAGGACAAGCTTGCATCTGTTATAGTTTTGGAGAAAAATGTGTTCATTTCATTTATGCGCGAAATGCCTTAGAAATGGCTTTAAAATGGATTTGGAGCATGGAGACGATTATCTCGGGATTGCAAGATAACCAAACAAAACTTTTAATGGATTTCTACTTATTTTATTAAATATCATCTCCACCAAACAGGACAAGCTTGCATCTGTTATAGTTTTGGAGAAAAATGTGTTCATTTCATGTATGCGCGAAATGCCTTAAAAATGGCTTTAAAATGGATTTGGAGCATGGAGACGATTATCTCGGGATTGCAAGATAACCAAACAAAACTTTTAGTGGATTTCTACTTATTTAATTAAATATCATCTCCACCAAACAGGACAAGCTTGCATCTGTTATAGTTTTGAAGAAAAATGTGTTCATTTCATTTATGCGCGAAATGCCTTAGAAATGGCTTTAAAATGGATTTGGAGCATGGAGACGATTATCTCGGGATTGCAAGATAACCAAACAAAACTTTTAGTGGATTTCTACTTATTTTATTAAATATCATCTCCACCAAACAGGACAAGCTTGCATCTGTTATAGTTTTGGAGAAAAATGTGTTCATTTCATGTATGCGCGAAATGCCTTAAAAATGGCTTTAAAATGGATTTGGAGCATGGAGACGATTATCTCGGGATTGCAAGATAACCAAACAAAACTTTTAGTGGATTTCTACTTATTTTATTAAATATCATCTCCACCAAACAGGACAAGCTTGCATCTGTTATAGTTTTGGAGAAAAATGTGTTCATTTCATTTCTGCGCGAAATGCCTTAGAAATGGCTTTAAAATGGATTTGGAGCATGGAGACGATTATCTCGGGATTGCAAGATAACCAAACAAAACTTTTAATGGATTTCTACTTATTTTATTAAATATCATCTCCACCAAACAGGACAAGCTTGCATCTGTTATAGTTTTGGAGAAAAATGTGTTCATTTCATGTATGCGCGAAATGCCTTAAAAATGGCTTTAAAATGGATTTGGAGCATGGAGACGATTATCTCGGGATTGCAAGATAACCATACAAAACTTTTAGTGGATTTCTACTTATTTAATTAAATATCATCTCCACCAAACAGGACAAGCTTGCATCTGTTATAGTTTTGGAGAAAAATGTGTTCATTTCATGTATGCGCGAAATGCCTTAAAAATGGCTTTAAAATGGATTTGGAGCATGGAGACGATTATCTCGGGATTGCAAGATAACCAAACAAAACTTTTAGTGGATTTCTACTTATTTTATTAAATATCATCTCCACCAAACAGGACAAGCTTGCATCTGTTATAGTTTTGGAGAAAAATGTGTTCATTTCATGTATGCGCGAAATGCCTTAAAAATGGCTTTAAAATGGATTTGGAGCATGGAGACGATTATCTCGGGATTGCAAGATAACCAAACAAAACTTTTAGTGGATTTCTACTTATTTAATTAAATATCATCTCCACCAAACAGGACAAGCTTGCATCTGTTATAGTTTTGGAGAAAAATGTGTTCATTTCATTTATGCGCGAAATGCCTTAGAAATGGCTTTAAAATGGATTTGGAGCATGGAGACGATTATCTCGGGATTGCAAGATAACCAAACAAAACTTTTAGTGGATTTCTACTTATTTTATTAAATATCATCTCCACCAAACAGGACAAGCTTGCATCTGTTATAGTTTTGGAGAAAAATGTGTTCATTTCATGTATGCGCGAAATGCCTTAAAAATGGCTTTAAAATGGATTTGGAGCATGGAGACGATTATCTCGGGATTGCAAGATAACCAAACAAAACTTTTAGTGGATTTCTACTTATTTTATTAAATATCATCTCCACCAAACAGGACAAGCTTGCATCTGTTATAGTTTTGGAGAAAAATGTGTTCATTTCATGTATGCGCGAAATGCCTTAAAAATGGCTTTAAAATGGATTTGGAGCATGGAGACGATTATCTCGGGATTGCAAGATAACCAAACAAAACTTTTAGTGGATTTCTACTTATTTTATTAAATATCATCTCCACCAAACAGGACAAGCTTGCATCTGTTATAGTTTTGGAGAAAAATGTGTTCATTTCATTTATGCGCGAAATGCCTTAGAAATGGCTTTAAAATGGATTTGGAGCATGGAGACGATTATCTCGGGATTGCAAGATAACCAAACAAAACTTTTAGTGGATTTCTACTTATTTTATTAAATATCATCTCCACCAAACAGGACAAGCTTGCATCTGTTATAGTTTTGGAGAAAAATGTGTTCATTTCATGTATGCGCGAAATGCCTTAAAAATGGCTTTAAAATGGATTTGGAGCATGGAGACGATTATCTCGGGATTGCAAGATAACCAAACAAAACTTTTAGTGGATTTCTACTTATTTAATTAAATATCATCTCCACCAAACAGGACAAGCTTGCATCTGTTATAGTTTTGGAGAAAAATGTGTTCATTTCATTTATGCGCGAAATGCCTTAGAAATGGCTTTAAAATGGATTTGGAGCATGGAGACGATTATCTCGGGATTGCAAGATAACCAAACAAAACTTTTAGTGGATTTCTACTTATTTTATTAAATATCATCTCCACCAAACAGGACAAGCTTGCATCTGTTATAGTTTTGGAGAAAAATGTGTTCATTTCATGTATGCGCGAAATGCCTTAAAAATGGATTTGGAGCATGGAGACGATTATCTCGGGATTGCAAGATAACCAAACAAAACTTTTAGTGGATTTCTACTTATTTAATTAAATATCATCTCCACCAAACAGGACAAGCTTGCATCTGTTATAGTTTTGGAGAAAAATGTGTTCATTTCATTTATGCGCGAAATGCCTTAGAAATGGCTTTAAAATGGATTTGGAGCATGGAGACGATTATCTCGGGATTGCAAGATAACCAAACAAAACTTTTAGTGGATTTCTACTTATTTTATTAAATATCATCTCCACCAAACAGGACAAGCTTGCATCTGTTATAGTTTTGGAGAAAAATGTGTTCATTTCATGTATGCGCGAAATGCCTTAAAAATGGCTTTAAAATGGATTTGGAGCATGGAGACGATTATCTCGGGATTGCAAGATAACCAAACAAAACTTTTAGTGGATTTCTACTTATTTTATTAAATATCATCTCCACCAAACAGGACAAGCTTGCATCTGTTATAGTTTTGGAGAAAAATGTGTTCATTTCATTTATGCGCGAAATGCCTTAGAAATGGCTTTAAAATGGATTTGGAGCATGGAGACGATTATCTCGGGATTGCAAGATAACCAAACAAAACTTTTAGTGGATTTCTACTTATTTTATTAAATATCATCTCCACCAAACAGGACAAGCTTGCATCTGTTATAGTTTTGGAGAAAAATGTGTTCATTTCATGTATGCGCGAAATGCCTTAAAAATGGCTTTAAAATGGATTTGGAGCATGGAGACGATTATCTCGGGATTGCAAGATAACCAAACAAAACTTTTAGTGGATTTCTACTTATTTTATTAAATATCATCTCCACCAAACAGGACAAGCTTGCATCTGTTATAGTTTTGGAGAAAAATGTGTTCATTTCATGTATGCGCGAAATGCCTTAAAAATGGCTTTAAAATGGATTTGGAGCATGGAGACGATTATCTCGGGATTGCAAGATAACCAAACAAAACTTTTAGTGGATTTCTACTTATTTAATTAAATATCATCTCCACCAAACAGGACAAGCTTGCATCTGTTATAGTTTTGGAGAAAAATGTGTTCATTTCATTTATGCGCGAAATGCCTTAGAAATGGCTTTAAAATGGATTTGGAGCATGGAGACGATTATCTCGGGATTGCAAGATAACCAAACAAAACTTTTAGTGGATTTCTACTTATTTTATTAAATATCATCTCCACCAAACAGGACAAGCTTGCATCTGTTATAGTTTTGGAGAAAAATGTGTTCATTTCATGTATGCGCGAAATGCCTTAAAAATGGATTTGGAGCATGGAGACGATTATCTCGGGATTGCAAGATAACCAAACAAAACTTTTAGTGGATTTCTACTTATTTTATTAAATATCATCTCCACCAAACAGGACAAGCTTGCATCTGTTATAGTTTTGGAGAAAAATGTGTTCATTTCATTTATGCGCGAAATGCCTTAGAAATGGCTTTAAAATGGATTTGGAGCATGGAGACGATTATCTCGGGATTGCAAGATAACCAAACAAAACTTTTAGTGGATTTCTACTTATTTTATTAAATATCATCTCCACCAAACAGGACAAGCTTGCATCTGTTATAGTTTTGGAGAAAAATGTGTTCATTTCATGTATGCGCGAAATGCCTTAAAAATGGCTTTAAAATGGATTTGGAGCATGGAGACGATTATCTCGGGATTGCAAGATAACCAAACAAAACTTTTAGTGGATTTCTACTTATTTTATTAAATATCATCTCCACCAAACAGGACAAGCTTGCATCTGTTATAGTTTTGGAGAAAAATGTGTTCATTTCATGTATGCGCGAAATGCCTTAAAAATGGCTTTAAAATGGATTTGGAGCATGGAGACGATTATCTCGGGATTGCAAGATAACCAAACAAAACTTTTAGTGGATTTCTACTTATTTTATTAAATATCATCTCCACCAAACAGGACAAGCTTGCATCTGTTATAGTTTTGGAAAAAAATGTGTTCATTTCATGTATGCGCGAAATGCCTTAAAAATGGCTTTAAAATGGATTTGGAGCATGGAGACGATTATCTCGGGATTGCAAGATAACCAAACAAAACTTTTAGTGGATTTCTACTTATTTAATTAAATATCATCTCCACCAAACAGGACAAGCTTGCATCTGTTATAGTTTTGGAGAAAAATGTGTTCATTTCATTTATGCGCGAAATGCCTTAGAAATGGCTTTAAAATGGATTTGGAGCATGGAGACGATTATCTCGGGATTGCAAGATAACCAAACAAAACTTTTAGTGGATTTCTACTTATTTTATTAAATATCATCTCCACCAAACAGGACAAGCTTGCATCTGTTATAGTTTTGGAGAAAAATGTGTTCATTTCATGTATGCGCGAAATGCCTTAAAAATGGCTTTAAAATGGATTTGGAGCATGGAGACGATTATCTCGGGATTGCAAGATAACCAAACAAAACTTTTAGTGGATTTCTACTTATTTTATTAAATATCATCTCCACCAAACAGGACAAGCTTGCATCTGTTATAGTTTTGGAGAAAAATGTGTTCATTTCATTTATGCGCGAAATGCCTTAGAAATGGCTTTAAAATGGATTTGGAGCATGGAGACGATTATCTCGGGATTGCAAGATAACCAAACAAAACTTTTAATGGATTTCTACTTATTTTATTAAATATCATCTCCACCAAACAGGACAAGCTTGCATCTGTTATAGTTTTGGAGAAAAATGTGTTCATTTCATGTATGCGCGAAATGCCTTAAAAATGGCTTTAAAATGGATTTGGAGCATGGAGACGATTATCTCGGGATTGCAAGATAACCAAACAAAACTTTTAGTGGATTTCTACTTATTTAATTAAATATCATCTCCACCAAACAGGACAAGCTTGCATCTGTTATAGTTTTGGAGAAAAATGTGTTCATTTCATGTATGCGCGAAATGCCTTAAAAATGGCTTTAAAATGGATTTGGAGCATGGAGACGATTATCTCGGGATTGCAAGATAACCAAACAAAACTTTTAGTGGATTTCTACTTATTTTATTAAATATCATCTCCACCAAACAGGACAAGCTTGCATCTGTTATAGTTTTGGAGAAAAATGTGTTCATTTCATGTATGCGCGAAATGCCTTAAAAATGGCTTTAAAATGGATTTGGAGCATGGAGACGATTATCTCGGGATTGCAAGATAACCAAACAAAACTTTTAGTGGATTTCTACTTATTTAATTAAATATCATCTCCACCAAACAGGACAAGCTTGCATCTGTTATAGTTTTGGAGAAAAATGTGTTCATTTCATTTATGCGCGAAATGCCTTAGAAATGGCTTTAAAATGGATTTGGAGCATGGAGACGATTATCTCGGGATTGCAAGATAACCAAACAAAACTTTTAGTGGATTTCTACTTATTTTATTAAATATCATCTCCACCAAACAGGACAAGCTTGCATCTGTTATAGTTTTGGAGAAAAATGTGTTCATTTCATGTATGCGCGAAATGCCTTAAAAATGGCTTTAAAATGGATTTGGAGCATGGAGACGATTATCTCGGGATTGCAAGATAACCAAACAAAACTTTTAGTGGATTTCTACTTATTTTATTAAATATCATCTCCACCAAACAGGACAAGCTTGCATCTGTTATAGTTTTGGAGAAAAATGTGTTCATTTCATGTATGCGCGAAATGCCTTAAAAATGGCTTTAAAATGGATTTGGAGCATGGAGACGATTATCTCGGGATTGCAAGATAACCAAACAAAACTTTTAGTGGATTTCTACTTATTTTATTAAATATCATCTCCACCAAACAGGACAAGCTTGCATCTGTTATAGTTTTGGAGAAAAATGTGTTCATTTCATTTATGCGCGAAATGCCTTAGAAATGGCTTTAAAATGGATTTGGAGCATGGAGACGATTATCTCGGGATTGCAAGATAACCAAACAAAACTTTTAGTGGATTTCTACTTATTTTATTAAATATCATCTCCACCAAACAGGACAAGCTTGCATCTGTTATAGTTTTGGAGAAAAATGTGTTCATTTCATGTATGCGCGAAATGCCTTAAAAATGGCTTTAAAATGGATTTGGAGCATGGAGACGATTATCTCGGGATTGCAAGATAACCAAACAAAACTTTTAGTGGATTTCTACTTATTTAATTAAATATCATCTCCACCAAACAGGACAAGCTTGCATCTGTTATAGTTTTGGAGAAAAATGTGTTCATTTCATTTATGCGCGAAATGCCTTAGAAATGGCTTTAAAATGGATTTGGAGCATGGAGACGATTATCTCGGGATTGCAAGATAACCAAACAAAACTTTTAGTGGATTTCTACTTATTTTATTAAATATCATCTCCACCAAACAGGACAAGCTTGCATCTGTTATAGTTTTGGAGAAAAATGTGTTCATTTCATGTATGCGCGAAATGCCTTAAAAATGGATTTGGAGCATGGAGACGATTATCTCGGGATTGCAAGATAACCAAACAAAACTTTTAGTGGATTTCTACTTATTTAATTAAATATCATCTCCACCAAACAGGACAAGCTTGCATCTGTTATAGTTTTGGAGAAAAATGTGTTCATTTCATTTATGCGCGAAATGCCTTAGAAATGGCTTTAAAATGGATTTGGAGCATGGAGACGATTATCTCGGGATTGCAAGATAACCAAACAAAACTTTTAGTGGATTTCTACTTATTTTATTAAATATCATCTCCACCAAACAGGACAAGCTTGCATCTGTTATAGTTTTGGAGAAAAATGTGTTCATTTCATGTATGCGCGAAATGCCTTAAAAATGGCTTTAAAATGGATTTGGAGCATGGAGACGATTATCTCGGGATTGCAAGATAACCAAACAAAACTTTTAGTGGATTTCTACTTATTTTATTAAATATCATCTCCACCAAACAGGACAAGCTTGCATCTGTTATAGTTTTGGAGAAAAATGTGTTCATTTCATTTATGCGCGAAATGCCTTAGAAATGGCTTTAAAATGGATTTGGAGCATGGAGACGATTATCTCGGGATTGCAAGATAACCAAACAAAACTTTTAGTGGATTTCTACTTATTTTATTAAATATCATCTCCACCAAACAGGACAAGCTTGCATCTGTTATAGTTTTGGAGAAAAATGTGTTCATTTCATGTATGCGCGAAATGCCTTAAAAATGGCTTTAAAATGGATTTGGAGCATGGAGACGATTATCTCGGGATTGCAAGATAACCAAACAAAACTTTTAGTGGATTTCTACTTATTTAATTAAATATCATCTCCACCAAACAGGACAAGCTTGCATCTGTTATAGTTTTGGAGAAAAATGTGTTCATTTCATTTATGCGCGAAATGCCTTAGAAATGGCTTTAAAATGGATTTGGAGCATGGAGACGATTATCTCGGGATTGCAAGATAACCAAACAAAACTTTTAGTGGATTTCTACTTATTTTATTAAATATCATCTCCACCAAACAGGACAAGCTTGCATCTGTTATAGTTTTGGAGAAAAATGTGTTCATTTCATGTATGCGCGAAATGCCTTAAAAATGGCTTTAAAATGGATTTGGAGCATGGAGACGATTATCTCGGGATTGCAAGATAACCAAACAAAACTTTTAGTGGATTTCTACTTATTTTATTAAATATCATCTCCACCAAACAGGACAAGCTTGCATCTGTTATAGTTTTGGAGAAAAATGTGTTCATTTCATGTATGCGCGAAATGCCTTAAAAATGGCTTTAAAATGGATTTGGAGCATGGAGACGATTATCTCGGGATTGCAAGATAACCAAACAAAACTTTTAGTGGATTTCTACTTATTTAATTAAATATCATCTCCACCAAACAGGACAAGCTTGCATCTGTTATAGTTTTGGAGAAAAATGTGTTCATTTCATGTATGCGCGAAATGCCTTAAAAATGGCTTTAAAATGGATTTGGAGCATGGAGACGATTATCTCGGGATTGCAAGATAACCAAACAAAACTTTTAGTGGATTTCTACTTATTTTATTAAATATCATCTCCACCAAACAGGACAAGCTTGCATCTGTTATAGTTTTGGAGAAAAATGTGTTCATTTCATGTATGCGCGAAATGCCTTAAAAATGGCTTTAAAATGGATTTGGAGCATGGAGACGATTATCTCGGGATTGCAAGATAACCAAACAAAACTTTTAGTGGATTTCTACTTATTTAATTAAATATCATCTCCACCAAACAGGACAAGCTTGCATCTGTTATAGTTTTGGAGAAAAATGTGTTCATTTCATTTATGCGCGAAATGCCTTAGAAATGGCTTTAAAATGGATTTGGAGCATGGAGACGATTATCTCGGGATTGCAAGATAACCAAACAAAACTTTTAGTGGATTTCTACTTATTTTATTAAATATCATCTCCACCAAACAGGACAAGCTTGCATCTGTTATAGTTTTGGAGAAAAATGTGTTCATTTCATTTATGCGCGAAATGCCTTAGAAATGGCTTTAAAATGGATTTGGAGCATGGAGACGATTATCTCGGGATTGCAAGATAACCAAACAAAACTTTTAGTGGATTTCTACTTATTTTATTAAATATCATCTCCACCAAACAGGACAAGCTTGCATCTGTTATAGTTTTGGAGAAAAATGTGTTCATTTCATTTATGCGCGAAATGCCTTAGAAATGGCTTTAAAATGGATTTGGAGCATGGAGACGATTATCTCGGGATTGCAAGATAACCAAACAAAACTTTTAGTGGATTTCTACTTATTTTATTAAATATCATCTCCACCAAACAGGACAAGCTTGCATCTGCTATAGTTTTGGAGAAAAAT